>NC_056751.1:14874214-14974214 GCF_019279795.1 Protopterus annectens
TTGCTCAATGGGAAGAGTCGGACACTCAGTCAAATGTGGTATTCACTCCAGGAGGCTGCCCACACAAGGCATATATCTGCTAATTGCTCGCTCCACTGCAGCTTTCGCCAGTTATTCTAGCTGGGTCACCTCATGAAACACAGGTGGGTTACCTACCACTGAGGAGTCAAAAGGTACTCCTGAACTGTCCACCCTCAGGAAACACCAGCCACAGCCTCAGCAGAGGTGGGATGTGATGGAGGTGCTTACAGAGCAAATCCATCATCTGGTCCTGCAGTCAGGAAACAAAATAGAAACATAGTCATAGGTCATCAATCCTGACACTGGAATAAAGACTTTAGGATATGTCAGCTCTCATATGGAGAACTAAAAATAGCTGCCACATCCCTGTCTTTCCTCCTGCAGAAAGTGACATGGCTTTTATCATATTCCGCTCAAGATAAAAGAGAAAAGTCACATCAGAGAACCATGATTACTGTACAGTGAGATCTAAAGTCCCATAAAGTATTTCTCATTAGCCAATTGACAGGCAGAAGAAAAGTCTATGGCCCCTGCACAAACATTAAGATAGAAGCACAGCTATATATTGGAAACAATAGGTTGTGTTCAGCTACTGTGACATGGTATAACATGACTCTATCCAAGAGCAGGTTCCCTGCAGAAACTCATTCAAAACATACAGGCATATCACATGCAGTGCCATCACACCATCCCCACCATCACCACAATTTGCTGACATGGACGATTCACACAGTAGCAGACCTAATTCCTAAGATGAGCTTGATAATTATTTGTCAGTAGCAAGCTCAGTCCCAAACCCACAGAAGTATAAAAAAGAAAACATAACATATAAAAACAAGGAAACAAATACGTATTCTACAACTTGGGGTGTTTCTGCTCAAACTCAGCTTCCCATGAATGGAGTCTGTAAGGAAACTGTCAACAAATTTCCAAGATAGTAACCTGTGAATCAGTCCTACAATGAGATTTCTGCAGTGCTGATATTCACAAAGTAGCTTAGTATGTGTTCATACACAATCAGTCATAACATCCTTACAGCCATAAGTTGTTAGAGGTGAGCATAGGCAGTAAGCAGTAGGCTACATCTTATACCAAAATAAAAGGCATACATGCCTCTCAGATGAATTAGCACATGTATCATGCAAATCGATATGAAACTGTGTGCTTTTGGAGGAACTCTGCTATGTTCTAAGCTAAGCTATGCAGACTTGGAAATATAACCTGCATATTTAGACAGCAGTCCTAGTAGGAATGGCAACATTATTTAGATCTGCAGGCAGTCTGAAAAGGCACATAGTACATGAAACGTGTGTGGTAAGCTGTATTTTGTCTATCTTCATAAGGATGTTAACGCATCTAATGGAATTCATTTTGTAGGTTCATAGGTGTGTACTAGGCTAATGGCCCTGGAGCCTTTACAAGCCTAGCCCATAGGATTACCCTGGCATTGTGCCACCCGACCTTAGTTCCCAGTGCCTTTGTCGAGTAGAGCCACTGGAGTGATCCCTGGGGTGAATTCTCTATTTCCCATCCACTCATCAAGATTTCTCTTGAAGAGGGCCAGTGAGGTTCTCTGTTTGACATGTATGGGAAGTCTATTCCATAGCTTGGGCAGTCTCTGGGTTATGAACCTGTCCCTCCAGCATGTTCTGTTGATTGTGGTAATGAGGTTGAGGTCTCTGGTGCAGAGGGATTGGGATTTCTTTAGATGTAGCATTTCTAACAGCGCTGGGTCAGACATGGCTTTGTAAGTCAAGCAGAAATTGTCTCTAAGTAGGCAATATGAGACAGAGAATAGTTGGAGTTTTTTGAGTCTGTCTATATAGGACAAGTGTTTAAGGCCTAGAATCCTCTTTGTGAAGTACTTTTGTGGCCTCTCCAGTTGTTGCAGGTGTCTAGTGAGGTACATGCCAAATGGGGCATTGTACTCAATGATTGGCCTAATGAGGGAAGAGTAGAGGGAGACAATGACCTCTTTCTTCCTGGATGCAAAACCCTTAGTAATGAGATGTGCCACATAGAAGGACTTTCTGACCACAGTGGCAATGTGGTGGTCAAAAAAGAGGTTGCTGTCAAATCTCTTATAACATCTTCTGTGTTCAGTGGACTACCATTGATGTGGTAATTCATGGGAACAGTTTTTTTTCCCAAAGGCGAATACGACACATTTTTTGGCATTGAGCTTAACGCCATGGTTCTAACACCAGTCATTGGTCTCAGTGAGGCCTTTCTGTAGGATGTCAGCATCACGTGGGGAGCTCCCAACTTGCAATCGTCTGCGAACTTTGTTAGCCATAGTCCCTCCGTGTTGGCCTTGACGTCAAACAAGTAGATACCAAACAGGAGATGACCCAGGACTGAACCCTGTGGGACACCACTCGTGATTGGTCAGCAATCTGACTTGGAGTCAGCTACTTTCACACTGTGGGTTCTATCTGTGAACCAGTTTGGAACCCACCTAGTTTTATAGGGGTTGATGCCTAGCTTAGTGAGTTTTTCTATGATTCCTGAGTGGGGAATGGTATCAAAGGACTTGGCCAGATCAAGGTAGGCTGCATGAAATTCCTTGCCTTCATCCACAGCTCTGGTGACTGACTCAAAGAAGTTGACCAGGTTGAGCAGGCATGAGCTACCCTTCACAAAACTAAACTGTGTGGGATCCAGAGTTTGGAGATTCCCTATATCCTTGTTTATTAGGTCCATGATGATGCGTTCCATAGCTTTGCATATCAGACTTATCTGGCTAATGGGGAGATAGATATCAGGGTCTGTAGTCACTCCTCCTTTGTGGAAAGGGATGACTGTAGCAGTGCACCATTTGGTAGGGACAAAGCCTGAGGTGAAGCTGTGATTGAACGGGGCACACAGGTGAGGCGCCAGTTCACTCTGTAGTTCATGTAGAACACAGCCAGGGATATTGTCAGGTCCCATAGAAGCTGTATTCTTGGCCTTCAACAGTGCTGTTTTAACCTGTGTAGCAGCAGTACTGGGTGCCTGGCAATCTACTGGTATTGTGATTGGTCCTTTGGGGGGAGGGGTAAAGTTGGCACTGAATCTGTTGGCCAGTATATTGGCAATATCTGTCAGTTCGGTATAGGAGGTATGACTGTGCAGTAGCTCAGAGCAAATCTGGATATTGTCGTGGAGATTCTTTACATAACTATAGATGGCCTTGTGGTTGTCTTTACTATCTGTTGCAATTGTGATTTCATAGTTAGCTTTAGAGGATTTGGTGAGGGATCTCAACTTTTTGTTGAGGCTGATAAGGGAGTTTTTCCAGTCTTGGGACTTCACCTTATTCCACATTAGTTTCCTCCTCCTTCTGTTGTAGAGTTTGTTTATGGCAGGGGACCATCAGATTGGCTTCCTTTTTTTGGAGGAGAGCATCTTGGTTCTTTTGGGTATGGTGAGCTCCATGCATTTGTGTATGTGTTTGTACGGTGCATTGGTGTATGATTTGGCGGTCATGCAACTATTCTCCATTTGTATGGGTGCTGTGAAGTTAGCCACCTCTGCTTTTAGAAGCGCAAAGTTAGTTATGAAAAGTTTTTCATGGTGGTTACCTTTGTGGGGGGGGGGGGGGTGGGAGGGATGTGGATTTCCAAGGTGCTTAGTTTGTGGTCGGATCTAACCAGGGAGGAGTTGACTATTGGTGTAGAGCAATGGTCGCCCATGTTAGTAATGACCAGGCCAAGGATGTTGCTACTTCTAGTGGGGGTAAGAACAAGCTGGTCCAGGGCATTGGAATTAATGAATTCCAGAAAACGTTGGGCAAGTGCATTGGTACATGAGTAGCTTTCCCAGTTAATGGAGGGGTAGTTGAAGTCGCCCAGTATGAGAGTGTTAGGTTGGACCCTAATATTTTCCAGGGTGCTTAGGAACGTGGTGTGTGAGTCTTGGGACATGGTTGAGGACCTATAGCAGGCTACAACCTGAATCACTGTCTTATCCAATGTTAGCTGCACCTGAAGTATCTCTGATGCATTATGTTGGGCTACCAGTCTGGAGGTGTGTGTATCCTTTATGAATATGGAAACACCACTGCCTTTGGAGCTTTGGTCCAAGTTCTGGGACCGAAAGGTGTGGAATCAGTTATAGCCTGGTAGTGCAGGGGTGCGTTCTGCTGCCTTGAACCAGGTCTCTGTTACAGCACAAATGTTGATGTTCTCCATTTTAAGGAGTGCTCTGAGTGAGTGCATTTTGAGATTTACACTTCTAGCGTTGAGCAGCATGACCCTCTGTTTGCATTTGTTTGTAGCTGTTACAGTGGTAATTTGGTCTTTGGAACACCACCTAAAAAGGCCCAGGGGTGACAGATGCAAGCCATCTCTGGCAAAGCATTGAGGTCTGTAAATTATGTCATCCCAGGAAGACAGATACTGGATCCCCTTAGAATGATACCAGAAACTTAGCCAATTGTTGAAATCAATAATTTTCTGATTGTACTGTGCTATCATTCTGGGTGATGGTAGGAGGCTGCGCAGGGCTAGGGTCATAACCACCTGGGCTACATAATCTGAGAGCTCCTCCATGTCTCTTTTCATGTCGTTCAGGAAGGTACATCTCAGATCATTCACACCCACATGTACAATGACAGAGTTATATTTGTACCTGTTGTTGAGGAACCTGAGTGCATGCGTTATGTGGTGGATCCTGGCACCTGACAGGCAGCTGACTGTTACTTTCTCCTTATTCAACCTAGTGAGTGGGACATCAGTGTGCCTCACTATCGAGTCACCGATGACTAGTGTGTTGGGCATGCTGTTTTGCCTCAGGGGCTTTGGTTGGCACATTGTTTAGGAGAGTTATGTGTCTCGTGATTAGTGTTGTGTTGTGGTGGTTAAGGGCATTTCTGCCTTGGAGGTCTCTGCTGTTTGGGTAGATTTTTATTGAGAGCCTCAGCAAAGCTGGATGTGTGGTTTGTGTTTTTTTTGTGAAGGCAGAGCTGGTGTGTGTTCTGAAAGGCTATGTGTTCCATGTGGTGTGGTGCAAGTGTTGACCTTCTCCTCTTGACCAGCTATTCCAGTCTTAGCTGGAGAATGTGTGGCTTCCAATTTGCATCTCCCGTAAGTCTGAGTGTTGAGAGGTAAGAGGAGAGGGTTGCCAGTGTACATGAGGCAGTTGCTACATTACCTCAGGATGCCCAAATTCACCAGGTTAATAGGAGAAAGCACAGGGAAATTACCTTTAGACATGCCTGGAGGGGTGGGCATTAATAATAAGTACTGAAGTTGTTTTCTTGTAGAACATTTAGTGCTGGTAGCACTTTTATGTGCTACAATAATTGCTACAAGAAGTCTGGTAAAGTGCTAGACTAATAAGCTACTAAAAGTGTAGGAGAGGAGAGAACTAGCTGATCTAAGGGAAAATTGAAGAGCAGACTTTGGCACAACTCAGATGCTTACAAACAATCCTGGACACAGCAAATCTGTATTTGGACTAGACTAGTTACAGGAAAGGCAGGAAACAAGCACAAATGCCAGCTTTTGAACCAGAAAGTTGAAAGAAATGGAAAAACTGCCCAAACAGCCAATAAACTACAATGTCTTGGCCAGAAACCACTCCTCTTGTGGTAGATAGGCTACCTAGTGCTTACCACTCCCACTGATAAGCTGGAAGGCTTCCCTCCAACACAGAAAGGCTTGGGGGGAGCAGAAGCTTACATACAGTTCTGGATACAGCAAATCTATATCTGAACTAGACTAATTACAGGAAAGGCAGGAAAAGTGCAAATGCGGGCTTTTAAACCAGAAAGTTGAAAGAGAAGGAAAAACTGCCCAAACAGCCAATAAACTACCATTTTTGGGCCAGAAACTACTCCTCTTGTGGTACATAGGCTACCTAGTGCTTACCACTCTCACTGATAAGCTAGAATGCTTCCCTCCAGCACAGAAAGGCTTGGAGGCTCAGAAGCTTACATACAGTCCTGGATACAGCAAATCTCTATCTGGACTAGACTAGTTACAGGAAAGGCAGGAAAGAAGCTTAGAGTTTTTTTTTTTTACAGAAAAGCAGCTAAAACAGCACTAAAAACAATTAAAGTGCAGTGCAAGCTAGCACACTTGAGTGTGTAGCAATATTAAAGCAAATATAGTTTAATTAAATGCAATTTATTCAAACTGAATTCAATTATTGTTTTATTCAACTCTGAACAGTTAAAAAGTGCCAAAAAATATACCTATCAGCTGAGAAGCACACTCAGTCAGAACACAAGAAGATTCTAGCAAAGTTTCTTTTTTTTTTTAGTAAAGTGGAAAGGGAGAAAGGAGAAACAGAAGATAGTTCAAGGTTAAGAACCTAAGTGGGTTGGCCTTCTCAAATATTCTCTCAGTATTAGGTAGAATGAGAATTTATAGTAGGGGTGGGCAACTGCAAAGCCACCAAGTATAAGAACCACTCCACAGCCTGGTAAAAACAAGCACAGCCCCCTGCAAACACAGGGTTTAAATAAAAGGAAAGATGGAAAAATCTAGAAGCTTGAATTACTTCCCAGTCCTACTAGCCCCTGCTCTTTCAACCAATCACTCATGCTAGAGAAGGTCAGTCAACCCTGTTGCTCTCAATAACAGAGAAGACAAGACACTATCAGCAGAAGATGGCTGCCAGAAACACAGGAAACTCAGCAAGCAAAACAACCAGGCCTGGATAACAGCAGGCCTCTATCCAGAGTATGCTACCTGACTAGAACACAGAAACCTCACAATAAATGCACAGAAAAGCATAGCTAAAGCACTCACAAACAGAAAATACAACTCTCAGTATGAAAAAGCAGTTTACAGTTTAGTAATTCAGTAAAAATGCAATTACAGTAATGAAACACTGTCTAGCAATGAAAAATACAGCTAAAATAGTATAAAACAGTACACAAATGCAGTGAAACAGTAAAAAAAGCTTTATAACAGTGCAAAATGTAGTAGATTAGCTATATAGCACAATTATAAGCATTAAGAAGTGCAATTCAATGAAATAAATGTAAGAAATAACTTATTCTGCTCTTGGAGTCTTAGGGAATTTCTGCTTTGTCCCAGTGATGAATTACCACTCCACATCCTGGATAAAGAAGCCAAAAAGCTTAGTAACAGCACAGTCTAATTTTATTATGTTGATTGTATATGCTTAACTACTATGTTTTTTGAGAATTTTTGCTAACAACTTGTCAAACTCTTTTGACATTGTTAATTCTTAATATTTTTAAGCAGTGTTAAACCTTGTTTTTTTACTTTGAATCTTCTGATAACTTCTCAAACCCTCTAAACTATTGTTATGCCTTTAACTATTGTTAGCATTCTCAAACTTTTTTTAACTATTGTTACTTTTTAACTATTGTTAATTAATTACTCTGTAATCTGTGGAGCTTTTCTCGCCAGGATTCCACTGAAAAAGGACTCCTGGTATCCAGTCGGACAATCCTGGTAAATAAATGTCAAATAAATAAATATGTGTGTCTGCTTGTGTTTCATGTTTGTAAAGGTACTGGCAACAAGGCTGCTTTCAAACTGTTGTGGCATATTAAATGTATGTGTTGGTCTATGGTGATTGATGAGTATAGCAGTTATATGTTTACAAACATGATCTCCCCATAATACTGCAGTATGGCCATATCACTGTTGGTTATCAAAGTGAACCCAGCTACAGGCAGCAGGAATGTTTGCCTTACCCTATACATTCCTGTTCACATGTACACCTACTGCATCATATATATTCACATATTTGTCCCTACATCGGTCATTTGTCACACCCTCACAGCTGTCCATCTGGTTAACGTATGCTCTATTTGGATTGCCCTTTGTTTACAACTGTCATTCTACTAGTACCAGTAGGATATAGTTATTGTTTGGTTTCATACATTCATAGATGTCTACATGTCTTGAGGACATGATAGCACAGTCAAATAAAGTTCAGAAATACCAAAGATGATGTCCTGCTACAAGTACTTTGGATACATGATTGACACCTGTTGAGGGGGTGGGAGTCTAACTAGTCTTAATGTTACCAGGTGTAGCAAGACACAAATGCTGTATGGGTATGCAATTGCTCATTGTAGCAGTGTTGTAAGCACATATGCACATTCTATAGCAGCATAGCAGTTGGCCATAAAGAGGAGATACATGGGAAAAACAGACAGATACCTGGGGGCAGAAGTTTTATGATTACCCATGGAAGAATGACCACTGAGCTATGAATGGATCCATATGTGTGTGTCTGAAGAAGATACAATAAGCACCTGTTACACCACATTACTATACAGTTGCACTGCTCATAGATCTTGTAGGCTGATCACAGCAGTGGTCAACCATGTATTGTTTCAAGTATACCTGGCATACAGCAAGTCTGGTAGTAGGTTGGGTTTTATGGTTCTTGCAGGGAGATTCTAACGTGTGCCAGAGGACCATTTTTGAGACAGGTACCCATAGCTATTCCGTTGTTTGTTTTCTTGAATATTCAAAGGCCAGAGCACAGCTACAGTGACACCTGTAGATGCTGGGGTAAAACAGTATGTTGATATTGGCACCTGGCCGAGTATGATGATGATGATGATGATGATGATATACAGACTCCTGTTACATAGTTTGATACAGGGACAATGTCTGATGCTGTTCCAGCTGTCCATTCTCACTCAATATAGAAAGAATGTGTGGTCTTACCCATCCAAGAAAATGAAGCTTTAGAGATTAAACACTCAACCCTCACCAGATGGAGTAGGATCCCTCATGGGTTCTACCACCTGTGATGGTTCCTCTGCAGCTAGTGCAGTAGCAGATTTGCACACTGTATCTGAAGTGGGAACACTCATTATTTCACAGCCTTGTAGAGGTGCCCCCTACTGTCACATGACACAGGTTACCTCTAACATGCAGGCAGCACTCAGGATCAATACGCAGATGTGCTGCATTATCATCCGACTATAATCCACAACAACCCAGGCCAGTATGGAACATATTACTGTGTTCCTTGATATCCCTCACAACATGAAGGGAAATGACACAGTAATGAATGCTGGGCATTGGCAGTGGAATAACAAGTTTCCAGATTAGTCTGCAGTTTGCTTTCCTGCGTTGTTGTTTATAATGTATAAAACATGCACTGGTTTGTATCATAAATACTGTCCTAATGACAACCTATGACTCCCTTTCAGCTACCTAAAACAGCAGAGTTTGCCAGACTGAACAACACTGCAACCATTGTCAACATTGCTTGTGTTAGTCTTTAACACTGTATGTTGTCAAGTAAGGCCACGTCATATGTTGTCAAGTAATGCCACATAGTGATCTGTAACAGTGAACTGTTTTAATATCCACAGTTGATTCCTGTTGCATTCAGTCAGTTTTCAAACCATTCCCATTGTTGTCACACAGGATGCATGTGTGCACTGTAACCACTGCAAAATAGCATTCAACCTGGTTGCCATAAATTATATGCTTGACCTTACAGCTACAGGCTGCTACGTAGTTCACACTGTTGATTTATAGACTACTGTATCTAAAATGCAGCAGTCACAAGGAATCTATTTTAGAGCTGCTATTTCTGAAAATTAGAGCACAAATACCTATAGTAAAATACAGAAATTTTACAAAAAATGACATAAGGTGGGTAAGGTTCGTACTGTTGAGGTGAGACTTGCAGATTAAACTAGGCACATCCTGTTTTATAGCACTCTTCACATCTTCTGCTTGGATGCACACAATGTTTTCATTATGCCATGTCACAGAACATACCTTGTACTGTCTGTGTCACAAGGTCTGATGATAAGACTAGCAATTGCTTCCTGTGAGTCTGATGCAGTCACACCACATGTAAGATAGTGATTAATGATTTTCCTGTCACTGCTCATTTTTAATTAGACAGTGACACATTATATTCATAGGTTCATAAGTTCTTACTGAGCTTACAGCTGAATGAGACACTCAAGAAGCTCGGACACATCACCCAGGACTGGTTTTAGACTAAAATGTCCCCATTAAGCAGATTTTCTTCGTATATTCTCAGTGAAAATTTGTGATTACCCATCCAGTTATCAAGACTGGTTTTAAAGGTTACTAGGGAAGTTCTCTGCTTGATAGGTAAGACCGGCTTTTTCCAGAAACATGGGAAAGGTTATATTAGGTATTTGTCATGCCATCTGGAGGTGTTGATGTGGTAGCACAGGTTTACATCTCTACAATAGGTGCTTTCTTTACTACTGGTTCTGTCTAGGTAAAAGAATTGAAAGGGTGCTGGGTCATTCATAGCACAGAACGGTAAGCAGAAACCAGCCCTCAGGAGTCTGTATAGCACTGAGTAGAGGGACAGGGCTTTCAGTCTATAAGACTAGCTGAGAGTACTGAGACATGCAGCTCAAATGGTTTAGTGGTAAATTGCTGTGGCTATGGTTTGTATGGTCCTGGGTTCAAGTCTTGCAAGGGCTGATTATTAGGGGTTAGGAGGGTGGCCTAATGGTTAAGGTGCTTGCCTTATAAACACAAGGTGCAGGGTTTGAGTCTCACAAAAGATAACTGGCTAGTCTTAAAATGGCTCGCAAGGGCAGTTAGCCTAGTACTAATCTATGAACCTATGACATCTTTTTCCTAAGGAAATGTTGAGGTCTGTCAAGCTGGTTTATTTTCATCACAAGGTAGATGCCAAAGAGTGCATTATATTCAGTAATGATGCTAATAAGGGATTAATAAAGTGGAACTGTAACTTCTTTGGTCCTTAAGGAGATAATGTGAACCACAAAAGAGGTGTGGTTATCAACAAAGACCCAGTTATCAACATATGTACCTAAGTCCCTGGTGACTGTCTCAAATTTAAGTGGAATGGTATCCATGTGGTAAGTGGTAGTGATGACATATTTTAAAAAGGAAACTATGCTGCATTTCCTAGGGTTGAGGATAAGACAATGATTAATAAATCATGAATGTGTTTGGTCCAGCCCTTGCTGGAGAATTTGAGTATTAAAATCAGATTTGACAACTGCCCCCAATTTACAATCATCAGCAAACTTAGTTAGCCATAATTCCTTGATATTGACTTTTATGTCACAGAAAAATCTTGTAAAGTAGAGGAGACACAGAACAGAGCCCTGTGGGACACCACTAGTGACACTTTTCTGTCCAGAGCAAATACCCCCAAACCTTAACTTTCAGACAGCTAATTACTGATTTAGAAACTAAGTATGTATGGGTTATGTTAAGTTGGAAGAGTTTGTCAATAATCCCAGTGGAGGGGGTAGTGTCAAAAGCCTTGGTAAAACCCAGATAAGCAGTGTGGACTGTATGCCCCTTATCCATGGCCTCACTTACCCTTTCAAAGAACTCAGCCAGGTTGACCAGGCATGTACTGCATTCTATAAAGCCAAGCAGAATTATATTCAGGGATATAAGGTCACCTGTATCATTACTTATTAGTTCAGCCAAAATATGTTCCATAGCCTTGCAAATAATACTTGTAAGACTAATAAGCCTGTAATTTCCAGGATTAGTAGAGGGCCCACCTTTATGTAAGGGCACCACACAGCTGCCATTCTCTACACATTGAAGACATATCCAGTGGAGAAACTCAGTTTGAAGAGTTGATAGAGGGGCTTTGCTAGGTGAGGATTACCCTTCTCAGCAAATATTTAGGGATATTGTCAGGACCCATGGAAATAATGTTTTAAATTTTTCAAACTGCCAAAAGGATTTGGTCCAAATTTATCTTGGGGGTGGGTGGAGTGAAGTTGGAAGGGGACTTGTACACAAGAATATTAGCAATGTAGCTGGCATGAGGGAAAGAGGTACCACTAGAAATAAATTCAGTACAGAATTGTAGGCTATTTTTAAGCTTCCTAATACAGCTGAAGAAGGCCTTGTGGTTATCCTTAGAATTTGTTGCATCCTAAGTTCATATTGTAGTTAGCCTTACATTTCATAACGGTAAGTTTGAGAGACTTATTTTCAGTTTAACCCCTTTTATAATGATGAAGTGAACATTTTAGTGATGGCTGTATGCTTTTTTTTCTTTTTATTATAGAGTTTGTCAATGCAATACCTCTTCCATATTGGTTTAGTTCTAAATTTGACATTATGCTCATGGTAGACTAGCATGGATGCTTCAATGCATTTACCCAAGAGGGAATAAAATTCAGAGCAGTAGGCAGCAGTCTCAGTTACAAGGTTTGCTGGGGCAGCTATCTCATTTATTGTTATATCAGTAAGATCTGTAAATAGTAAATCATTGGTTTTGGAGTAATCCCTGAAGTAATAGAGTTATTATTTTATTTATTTACTCTTTGTTAATCAGATTAGTCCCACTAGGCTAGTAGCCTCTTTTCAGAAGAGACCTAAGGTGGTATTTATTCTAATTAGGGAAATTTGACCAGGGCATCGGGGACCTTCCCCTACTAATCATGGAGTGATTGTCACATTCCTAGCACAGTGGCAGCTGTGAGAACAGTGCTGAAGGCAAGCATAGGTGATGGAGAGCTCAAAGGCAAATGGTGAAGTTGTTACAAGATACAGAGTGTCTGTTTCAGCAAAATGTGTTTCATCAGAAGCAAATGATTTACAAAATGAAGGGGGTATTATTATTACAACTCTCCAGTTGGGGATTGGAAATTCATCCATATCCCCATTGTAGTGTGATCTTGGAGTTGGACTATATTAGTAGCAGGGCTGTGAGGGGTGCAGCCCCCCAACAGGGGGTGCATGGGGGCTTGCCCCCTGCAAAAACGTGACATGTCGTATAGGAGTTTGACTTACATCAGCTCCTATACAGCTATCACATGATGCTTTCAGTGACAATGTCGACTCAAATGTGTCGATCATTTGGGTCGACATTGTGTAGGAGTGGAGAGTTCGGTTTCAGTGTTTATTTTAGTTATTGTGAACGGCAAATGTTTTGCCTTTCACAGTAATGATAGTAAACTGGGTTTACTATCATATTGTCGGATGGCACTCCATCGGAACTGGGATAGTTGAAAGGCTAACTGTCCAGTTCATGGAAGGCCAAACCGAAAATGGTTGACACTACAACAGCGAATGCTAGTGTGCATTCGCTGTTGTGAGGTTGACGTTCTGCTTTGAGATCACTGTACAGTGGGGATCAGGAAATGTACCCATTTCCTCAATGTAATGTGATCTCAGAGTTTGTATATATAATTAGCATGGGGTGGGGGGGGGGTGCAGGGGAGCTTGCCCCCTGCACAATATTAGTTGGAATTGACTGGTAGAGAAGGTACACTGGTTAATGTCAACTTTGTTGAATATGGACTGGTCAACATTACCAGTTTTGGTGTTGTGACTTTTCGATGCTGTTATCTTCTGCATTTTCGTTCGACAACATGATCACTCAGTGGAAGTGGTTTCAAGATTAATATACTAAGCCAATATATATATATATATATATATATATATATATATATATATATATATATATATATATATATATTATACCAATGTAAATATGTACATGCAATACATGTATAAGTGAAAATGTTTTAAATAAAGGGTCTCTACTCTTTTTGATAGGTGCCATAGAATCTTTTATAGCCATCTGAGCTACCACCAACTCAGGCAGATGTGGTCCCTGTTTAACATCTTATCCAAAGGATGGTACACAGAGGAGTGCAGTACCCCCCTTATGCTACACTGCAGTGCCAGTAATCCATCTACCTGGTGCTGGAATAGAACTCATAGCCTCCTTCCCCAAAGGAGTGTTGCTATCTATTGCAACATTCAGGGCACAAAGCAAGTTTTCATAAAAAAGTTCACGGTGAGTTGATCAGATTTGACTAGGGATGTGGTAGCAAATAGGGTGGAACAATTGGAAGTAATGTTTTTGAGAAAAAGAACAGGAATATTAGCAAATCTGGTGGGTAGGGGTGCAATTTGGTAAAGAATATTGCCATTGATTTTCAATCAAATAGGATGGAATGTCCACAGAAATTAAAACTTTCATGTGCATAACAAAGGGAAGCCAAATGCATCTGGCAAGAGAAGGGACTATAGCTCAGTAAGAGTTTGGCTGTCTGCATTTCTAATTATGTAAGTGTCACTGAGAGTAACTATTTACTGATGGAACGGAGTCTTTATCAAGGTTTTGCATACTAGAGTTTAAATGTATATCTGAGTTACAGAGATGTTGTGTACTATGTGGTTTTCTTCATTTGACAACACAGTTACTGTTCAAAATAGTATGCTGTTCTGTATGAAGACTTTAGATCTTCATAAACTCTTCTCCTTCAGGTCTAACAATGCCATGTACTTACCGCCAGCTCCATAGAGTAGAGGGATAAAGCTCTAACTACAGTGCAGGTGACCCAAGTTTGACTCCTGACTCAGATGCTTGCAGGAGGTGGCCAGGGAAGATGGGAATGAGTGGTTTGTGTCGTTTTACCCATCCTGGAGGAAGACAGGCAGCTCTGGCAAACCATATGAGTAAGTACTAGCAGGATCACTAGGTGTCACTGAGCCAACCGTGATCTGCCTACCAAAGTACATTGCACTAAGTACTCAGGAGGCAACTAGCACATATAGGCATACTTCCCTCAGAAAGTAGAGACTATGGGCTCCTCTGACCAACAGCAGACGTTAGACTGATTCCCAGAACCAGCAAGGTAGCAAACTCCCTACCACCTGACTCTCATGATGAAATGGAGGACTGATGACAGATCTTGGTTAGAAGTGAATGGGCAGTAAGTCTCTCACCTAGCCCAGGAATACCCATCTTCCATTCCACTGGAACAAATGGGACAATTGGGCAGTGGTAGTGGAGCTATCAGGTAATGTCCTGGTCAAGCAGTGATGGATGTGAGAAAACAGATTTTGATGAATTGAATAGAACAACATCTTATCTATATCTGTAGAGCATACATTATGAGATCTGACAATGAGTGACATCCTTGTCAGTGTTTCGACCCTCAGCAACTACTTGAATGTACCTTTGCCTGAAAATGTTTGTATTTACTTAGTGTATATCAAGGACCTTTCTTCACCTTCAGTACCTATGAGGAACTTACACTGCTTTCTATGCCAGTAATAGACGACATTTGCAAATAAAATCCTTGAAAGGTACAACAAGTAAAAAGAATCATTGAATCAATGGTAAAAGGCAGAGGGGTTTCTAGAAATATCCAGTGGACAACAAATGCATGTTTTGCAACTGCTTGTTAAAAGCACTTCTAAAGTTGCTGAATGTGCTAGAAATCATTTCATTGAGGGGAAATAACATAAACTTTGGTCCAAATACAGAATGAAGTAACTCAATCAGTCACCAATGCCAAAGTAAATTTTAGCAAAAACAGTCATTTTTTGCCAAATAGTTGAAGGAGTTCCTGACACCTCAATAAAGAAGCAGACAATACTGAAAGGTCTGTCCAGAGATGTAGCACTGGAACTGTGAAACTAAAAGAAAGTTAAATGAAATATGTTGAAGCCTTTGACAATTTGGGACAAGCATTTCCAAACTCATCCCTGAAACAGTTCATAACCTTGGGTATTAATATACAGCACAAGAAAGTGCAAGGCCATGACTGAGACAGTAATATGAGTCTTATGTTCAATGAATCACAGACAAAGACGTTCATAGCAGTTCCAGAAGTTACATTCATTTCCCATATGGATCATACCATGAAAAATGAATCCCAAATACTTGGCTCCATGTAAACATAGTGTAGACACTCCCTCGGTGTTTGTTTTTAATGGATTGCACCTGTGAATGATTACCGGTAGGGAGAAGGAAAACACAGCAGCAAAGCAGACTGCCCTACATCCAGAGGGTCATTGTGAGCCACGCACAACATGTATCCAAAAAGTATGAATGCTGCATTACTAAGTGACAACGATGACAACAGTTCAGGGCATAGTACAGCTTTACGTACACAACTGCTACAAAATTGTGGATGATTCAGGCAGATGCACTTCAAAACAAAATACCTTGTCACCATAAGTACATTGGGGAAAACCTAGAATGAACTGAAATTCAGTGCTCAAATACTTTAACCTGTCAGCATTATACTCATCATCATCATCATCATTCAGTTCTGTGTTAGGCACTGTAGTGAAGATACTGGATCTCACAAAATCCCTGCATCTGTCACTTCAGTGTGAGGATAATGATTTAATCCAGGCAGGCAAGTGGTAAATTCAACACTGTCATAAAGACATATCAGTGGATGAGAAACAATACAGATGCTGAATCTTCTATAAAGTCTGAGGAAATCAAACATAAATGCAGAGGTAGCTAAGGGTTATATGAGGGTATATTAGTTAAAAAGCTGCTCCTGCCACAAGTGCATAAACATTAAAGCAAAAGTGCAACAAAGGAAGGTAAAGTAGATGCTTTCAGAAAGTAAATCATCAGATTCCATCTTGCAACATTAACTTGCGGTAGCAATGTTTTTATTTCTGTATTTCCACTGCATTTCACATTGTTTATAGCATGCCAGTAACATATATTTGATGTCAAAGTATTACTTTAATAAAAATGACTCAGAAACATCTAGTTGTTGATATACAAGTTTGAAATGTTACCCAGGAATGGTATAAACTCACATTCACTTACACAATACATTAGCAGTACATATAGCCAATTGTATCATTGTTCAATATTCCTAAACTATACAAGCTCTGAAATACTCTGTGTCTTAGCATTAGACAAGTCCATATGCTGCTCATTGGCTATTGAATAAACTTCATAGGTATTGCATTCTTTAATAATATAGCAATACCCACGCCTGGGTGTGGGTAATGCTGGATTTACCCACGGTTGGTGTGGTTTGGTCACGGGCGGCCGAGTGACCAAACAAAGCCAACCGTGGGTAAATCCAGCATTACCCACACCCAGAAGTGGGTTATTGCTATTATACAATGACATTATTTAAGGAAAAAAAAATAATTAATTTTCTTAAATAATGGCATTGTATAATGCCTCCTTGCTGCCCTTCCGCAGCTGTCTGGTATTCTGCGGCAGTTCTGATGTACTGCACATGCATATGCCTACGCAGTACATCAGAGCTGTGGGCAAAAGCAATGGAGAAAGCAAGATCTCCATTGCTTTTTACAAACTGTTTCGCTATGTTAAATGGGTTTAACATAGAGAGACAGCTTTAAAAAAAGCAACGGAGCCGTTGCTTTTTTTAAAGCTGTCTCGCTATGTTAAACCCATTTAACATAGTGAAACGGTTTGTAAAAAGCAATGGAGAAAGCAAGATCTCCGTTGTTTTTTACAAACTGTCTTGCTATGTTAAACGAGTTTAACATAGCGAGACAGTGTGAAGCAATGAAGATCTTGCGTTCTCCGTTGCTGTAAAAAAAAAAAAAAAAAAGAGTTATAGTGATGGAAAAATTCCGGGCAACCGGACCTTTTTCCATTACTATAACTCTGATTTACAACGTGCACGCTGACCAATCAGCGTGCACGTTTTTTGAATATTAATGGGGGGGGGTCGTTGTATAATGCAATGGTTTCCAGTGTTATTGAATAACTAATAACATGCCATACAGGTTTCAGGCTTGTATAAACTCTCGAAAACAGGCTACATGGAGTACTGCAGTTTGTCACTGCCAGCTCCTGCGGTTTATCAGTTATGTAAATCATAAAATAATCATGTCTACAAATAAGCTCAACACTGAAGATGCTAACTTAAATTTAAAACTTTAGCAGCTCTCTAAGTCTTATGATACTGAAGATTATAAATAAATAAGAATGCAGTAAATCAGTTGACAGACTCAGTCCTTCAGGGTTAATAGAATAAGTAGCATCACATTTCCACAGCCTATTCAGTTTGCTATCATATTGAAAAGTCAGCGTGCTCTTTGCAGCACTTTCATAAAAACACAGATCTTGATACCACCATCTTAGATGCTGAAGTCAAGCACTTTTATTTTATACAAATAAATCATTCTTGCTGGACTTTATCAATAGAAAGTATGATGCAGTAAATGACACACTTATGAAAATGGACTAGGATGCCACATCTTCAATAACCTAAATAAGTCTGATCAGAATTCCATCAATGAATTCTATGGCATCATTATCACCTGCATACATGGAGTTCTATGACATCATTATCACCTGCATGCATGAACATATCCTGCATTTACCCAGACTGAATCACAAAAAACAATGAAAATATTCAACAGAAAAAGAGATAATACTTAACTTTCAAATATTACCCGAGTCATAAAAAACAAGTCTAGATTAAATAAAGTATGAAAACTATTACCTTTTTTATCAAATCATCCATATCTATGAACTTAACTCAGTCTCAAAGGGTTGAAAACAATGAACAGTATTTTTACTGACATCAGAAAAAAATGAAATGGAAAATTGTGAATGTAACATTATTGATAAACAAAGCTATTATAACCCAGACACTGGATATAGTAGACATGCCTGCAGAAAAAGACTGTGCAAACTGTACGATCAGCAAAGAAATAAGTCAGTGGTATAAAGACAAAGGAAGACTTCTGTTATATAACTACAGACATGATAACTGCTACCACCAGCAAGATTAAAAACTCAAGTTTCATTTCACCAGACAAAAAGTTTCCTACACAGAATCAATGAAAAGCTAGCTAAATCCCTAGTGATCATGATAAATAAAATGTCTTGTGAACATGTCCCAGACCTGTGGTGGTAGGCTGTAGTTGTATCACTACACAAAAAGGGAGCGTAACATCAGACGAAAACATTTTTAGTCCCATCACCCTGACCAGTATTCTGTGTAGAATCTGTTAGATGTGGAAAAGGATGGGTTTGTTAAGGAGAGATTTTTCCTCTGTTGCATATGAAACAGCATGAGTTTGTTAAGATGAGGTCTTTCATTTTGAATCTTATGGAATTCTTTGAAAAGGTGATAGAAGCATTTGGTGAAGGGCTGACAATGCATGCTGCTTATCCTGACCTTGCTAAGGCTTTTGATACTATTCCACATAAGGAATAATTGACACATTATCATGTTTAAAAGCCAATACATATATAATACAATAGATAAAATGTGTATCTTGTCAGTGTGGATGGTTATGGTTACCTGTCTGTCCCAAAACAGACTGCCATTAGTGTCTCACAGGTCTTTGTAATACGAACACTTCATTTAGTCTGTTCTTCTGAGATATGGACTATGTATAACCAAATATGCTAGTGACTGCAAACTGGTTAATGTAATGACTTTTAGTAAAAGATGTCAAAATTCTTCTAGATGGTCTACAAAAATACAAACCTGATGCAGTGTTAATGACCTTACATTTAATGTCAGTAAATACAGCAACCTGAGAACTGGCAAAAATACATAAATTATGATTACAAAATAAATTGCCAAAATATAAACATTACACCACCATTTGATATCCAGGGACAACAGAATACAATTTAAACTTTGATCAAAGTATATTGATAGTCAAAAATATATATTCTCAAACTCATCAGAGACAAGTGTACTCACTCCAGGAAGGTCATAAGGTCATAATACCATTTTATACCTCAATGATGTGAAATGTTATGAAATACAGTGCTGTTGTCGCCTTTAAACAATCTACCTGTAAGAAGGTGACTCCAGTTCCTTGCAACAAACATCACAGGGTTGGAAAACTTGAGCGAAGCAGACAGCTTTCAGGAACTGATATTGTATTCCTTTCTTATAGATTACCGAGAGGTGATGTCTGTCAATCTGACCTGTAAAGTAGGTCCATAACTAAGGCAGAGCAAAAAGGGTAAGCTGCTCTGGGTGCAGCCTGTTAGCGGGCATGATTGTCAGTCGATGATATGGTGAAATTGAATTACTGGTATTCATTTAAGAAGACACAGTTGATATTGCAGCCTCTAAAATGATGATATTTAGCAGGTTAGTGTATCAATAACTGTAGCAAAGAATTTGCATAAGTTCTTTGATGCAGTTCAGAAGTCAGACATTCTTTTTTTTTTTTTGTTGTTTGTTTTTTATGCTCCACTTCGGGAAGACCTTTTCTTTTTTTATTATGCTCAACTTTCAGTTGAAGGGAGAAGCCAGTCTGGGCACTGCCTGAACAAACTATCTAGATATAGCTCTACTGCAAGGCAATGCCTCATATGGTTTTATATAAAACTCTATGCAGGAACATACCTCTGGGGTAACTAACACCAAACTGGTAAGCCTAATATAAAAAATCATATCAGAAACAGAAATTAAAAACATGGCAGGAACACTAAATATTGCCTTAAGATTATGGAATTCTCTTCCCCTTACAACCAGAAAAAAGTAATGCGTTAATTTCCTTCGAATATAATCATTTTACATATGGGGGTAATAGCAAACCTCAACACAGGTTATGGCAATCAAGCTCCTTGAAGACCAATAGATCATAAACTTGACAATCCAGCCTATAAACTTTTGAATTTATTTACGTTAATAGGTATTTATTATGATTGTGTTGTGGTTTAGGAAACCATTGAGTAGCCTAGCCTAGTTGTGGTTTAGGAAACAGTTAAGTAGCCTATAGCCCCATTGTGGTTTAGGAGACCATTGAGTAGCCTAGTCCAGTTGTGGTTTAGGAGACCATTGAGTAGCCTTGACCAACTGCGGCTTAGGAGGCCATTGAGTAGCCTAGCCCAATTGTTGTTTAAGAGGCCATTGAGTAGCCTAGTCCAGTTGTGGTTTAGAAGACAATTAGGTAACCTATAGCCCCATTGTGATTTAGGAAACCATTGAGTAGCCTAGTCCAGTTGTGGTTTAGAAGATCACTGAGCAGCCTAACCCAGTTGTGATTTAGGAGACCGCTGAATAGCCTAGGCCAATTGTGGTTTAGGAGACCATTGAGTAACCTTGAGCAATTGTGGCTTAGGAGGCCATTGAGTAGCCCAGCCCAGTTGTTGTTTAAGAGGCCATTGAGTAGCCTAGTCCAGTTGTGGTCTCATCTGCAGAAGAGCACTGTCTGATTAAGTGAGTCACACAGATTAGGCAAAAGGAGGCTGAGAGGTTAAAAACATGAAGTACAGAAAACAGCTTGTTAACAGCTCATAGCCTCAATCCTCTGTGTTAACTGTATGAATTAAAGTTGATACAATGACAAACAAGATGTATGTGCTGCAACAAATAGTAATAGTTAATGTCTTTACTGTCTAATAGGAAACATCTATCCATATGAACAAACACACCTTAACTATACACATTTTGCAGAATTTAACATTTGCTTCATATGAAAATTCCTTAACATTATGGTAATACTTTTGGTGCTATATCCATGTAGTAGCTGATTTTATTGCCCACTATTTATGTGGAAAGTGATCAGTGTTCATCTGCAATAATTATAGGTTCATAGGTTGGTACTAGGCTAAAGGCCCTAGGGCCTATACAAGCCTAGCTAAACAATTCCCCGGATATTTCTTCCCAAAATATTTACTTCCCTGGACCCCTGTCTAGCAGGGCAACTGACGTGATCCCCAGGGTGAATTTCCTATCTCCCATCCAACCGTCAAGGTTCCTTTTGAAGAGGGGCAAGGAGGCGCACTGCTTGATATGTATGGGCAGTCTATTCCAGAGTATGGGGAGTCTCTGGGTCAGGAACCTATCCCTCCAGCATGTTTTGTTGATTGTGATGACAAGGTTTAGATCCCTGGAGCATGTGGCTCTGAGGGATTGGGGTTTCTTTAAGTGGAGCATGTCCAACAGCTCAGGGTTTGACATGGCCTTGTATGTTAAGCAGAGATTGCCTCTGAGTAGACAATATGCCACAGAGTATAGCTGGAGTTTTTTTAGATGGTCAGCATAGGGCATTTGCTTTAGGCCTGTGATTCTTTTAGTGAGGTATTTCTGCGGCCTTTCCAGCTGTTGCAGATGTCTTGTGAGGTACATACCAAATGGGGCATTGTACTCTATAATGGGTCTAATGAGGGATGAGTACAGTGGAACAATGACCTCCTTTTTTCTGGATGAAAAGCCCTTAGTGATGAGGTGTGCCACATAGAAGGATTTCCTGACTGTTGTGCTGATGTGGTTATCGAAGGTGAGACCACTGTCCACCTGTTTCCCTAAGTCTCTCATCACACTTTCAGTGTTTAGTGTACTGCCACCTATGTGGTAATTCATGGGTACATGTTTTTTCCCAAAGGGGATAACTATATATTTCTTGGCATTAAGCTTGAGCCCATGGCTCTGGCACCAAGCATCTGTTTCTGTAAGGCCCTTTTGTAGAATATCCACATAATTTGGGGATTCAGTAATGGCTCCCAGTTTGCAGTCATCTGCAAACTTTGTTAGCCAGGGTCCCTTAGTGTTGGCCTGTACTTCAGAGAAGTAGATGCCAAACAAGAGCGGTCCCAGGACTGAACCCTGAGGTACTCCCCTTGTCACATGTCTGGACCTGGATTTGGAGTCGGCTACTTTTACAATCTGGGTTCTGTCAGTATTTAGAAAGTTTAATGCCGGTAAGACCACCCACAGATTTACTACACTTTAAATACACCCTCAGATGTAAACACTACATATGGTTATTTAAACATGATTTTTAGCTTATAATGATAGCAAGACATCCAAGTCAAAATGTGAAAGAAAATATTCTCAACAACTTGATTATTACTAATGACACAAATAAATTATTCTATGATCAATATAATCATTTCTCCAAAGCAGATACTGACATGTCTCTTGGCTGCCAGTATCAAAAGCTATAATAAACGTTGCACCATAATAACAGGATCTACTCTAATCAAATATTTAATGACTGAAGTATTTCTCCTCATGCTTCATGGCCTGACAGTTTCAAGATGAATAGAGTTCTTTCTTAATAAAATATCTTTTTTTTTGCTTTTTTAATCCCAGCAATAAAAATACTGATGTGGAAAAGCTCACTTAATAAATTTCACCTTAATGACAACCATCAATTAATACATTACTGAATTAACTAGAATGCTTCATCTCGTTCCACTTATTAATATATTTGAGGAAGCATATATGCACCAGGGTGTTAAAACAATTTTGTAATCCGCAACACTAAGGGAAAAAGCACCCAAATATCACAATACAGAGAACTCTAATCAGGTCACAGATCAAAAGCATTTTAGGTGTTTGATAAATGATTTTTCCAGAACACAGGATGAATGGCATTATGATAAATGACCCAGTCATAGCTGTTTGTAGTGAACAGAGCTTCTTGTCACAGCAGTTCAAGTGGAGGAAATTATAGTGTTGGTCACAAATGTCTGGATGGGAGCAGATCTCTGAACTGGTCAGAACTATTGTAAAATTAATTAGCAGTATTATGAATTACTGAGTGCAAGAACACTATATAAGAGAGACGGAGAGGAAAATAAAACATACCACAAGAGTATGTGAGGTATCTTAAAAATAATAGATATGCTAGTGCACTGTTTCAGCACATAGAAAGTAAACATACCAGGCAGTCTATTAGAATTAATTTTGTAGTTCTGGACCAATACATTCTTTCTTTGAGAAGTTAAAATATTAAATCTGCCCTTAGTAGAAAAAATGCTTCGCATAAGTGTGTCCGACTATCCCATACACTTTTCATTTTGTCCAAGAAAGAATGTTCCCCAGTAGGCAAACTGTCCCTGTTGTAAAATGTAGACAAAATAGCAGAAAACAGCTACGGTAAACTGAAGCATGACTTGTATCACCATTCAGTAAAATAAAATCACATTTATTTTCAGGTAGGTAAGCACTTTCACCACAAAATGTGGCTTCATCAGACCATTTACAAATAAAAGTGCATAAACTGCCAAACATTTCCATTTATACATAACACCTCCCCCTAATTCTTAGACAGCTATGTTTTTAAGGAACGGAGACATGGCGTGATGACATCATGATTAGGAGTGCTTTTGCAAAGTAAATAGTAGAGTGAGTGCTTAACAGCATTCATGCTAAAAAAGGGGGTTTATTGCAAAAGTAAACTGGATAAGTGCATATTTAACTGCATTTTGGAACCTAGTATGGATATATAGATAAATAGGCTCGTCATCCATCTATGTTTAAGAAGGTACAGTAAACTGTTTATTTGAACAACTCAAAATAGAAATTACTTCTTGATTGATTTTTGACAGTATACAAGTGCTATAAGCTGAACGATTATGTATTCACTTGTTTGATGGTATTATATCTTTCATTTGAAAGGCCCTAGCTACACTACAGGATAGACTTGAAGGGATATTTAAATGTGTGCAATATGACTCGATCCATGAATGTGTAAGTAATGATGTATTGACTTGAATGATTTGGGTTTTGGAGTCGAGCGAGTGCTTGACCATATAATCAGTTATAACAAGTAGGAAATGTTATGTTACGATGATATAAATTTATTATTGTGTGACAATCTATATATAGCAAACGCAACTAGACAGCTAGTTGATTTATAGATGCACAATATAATTTATGCTGCTAAGGATGAGCTATGTATATATTTTAAAGTGGAGCATGAATACAATTTTATTATGTGATGAATTTTGAGTATTATAATGTGGATTTTATTTATGCATGAGCAACGAATAGTTAATGTGTTGCTGTTTTAATTTGTTTATGATGTCAAGCAACTAGGGGGCGTCTTGTGCTGAACTGATTTGCTATAACAGACATTTGAATTTAATTAGGGGGAGGTGTTATATATAAATGGAAATGTTTGGCATTTTATGCACTTTTACTTGTAAATGGTCTGATGAAGCCACATTTTGTGGCGAAAGCGCTTACCTACCTGAAAATAAATGTGATTTTATTTTACTGAATGGTGATACAAGTCGTGCTTCAGTTTATCGCTGCTGTTTTCTGCTGTTTTGCCTACGTTTCATTTTGTGCACGACATTCTGATTTTTGGCAGCATACGTGCTAACAGAATGAAGTTCCCACAAATGATAACAAACCATTTCCTCCAAGTATTTGTTAGTAAAGAACCAAGAATGAAAACAATTAGTATAGCAGGAACTATGTGGGCAATACTCAGTGGATGGGTCAAGTGGTACTTTTGTTACTTATGAATTCCACGGTTTTATAAAACTTTTTTACTGAGCTCAGTCTCTATCAGACATTTTTACTTTTAGTTACTCTACACATACCAGGCTTGCCCTCTGCTTGCTACATTACTTGGTTTCTGCTTCAACAACTTGGGATGGCAAAACATAAAATAATGGTTTCAATGTTGAAAAAGAGTATAAATGATACACTCTCCTATATAAATATCCTCTCGGTGTGGCAGTTCCTTTATCTATAAAAAGTAATGAAAACTCTATGAAATACAAAGTGCCATGTGTGTGAAGTTAGATTTACCTTTCCATAGTCTGAATAGGGGCATCAGTAGGTCTTTTAAGGATGGATCACTGTTGTGTTCTTTGACAGAGTACAGTGAGTGGAGTATATTGTGTAACATGAACAGGACAGGATTCATTGAGAAGTTTGCATGTTAACCACAAAGCATTTTAAGACTACAAGTTAGCCCTTGTTTTTGCATAGGCACTCAAAGATTTTATAAATGATCCCACAGTTTAAGAAGTTAGGGTCATTTTGCTGAAACCACTGAGCAGTACTGATGTATATGTTTCCATTCCAAAGTAAATTGTCCTTCCCTAATTAGCATATTGGCTTACATTAAAACACTTCATTCAGTCTTTGTAAAAAATAGAACACATTCTCTCTTGATAATTTAGATACATTTTGTTGCCAGTAGGTCATATGACAAGACTAAAACATTGTTACTAAACAGCTCAGTGGAAACAGGCTCCAATATCAGGAAACAAGAAATTAAAGTAACTCTGTAGGTTTTAACATGGAAAGTCGACAGTGAGATTTATAGACATGGTAAATATTGCACGTGAATAATTATTTGGGAAATTCACAGAAAAAAATCTCTAAAGCAGTTCCTAAAAGGGACTATACCAGAGCTAGACTGATTAATGTTACAGTGTGCCAAGTCTACCTATGGTTTGGCTAGCTACATGCTCATAAGCAGTAACACCTGCAGTTCATGCAGTCACAGTTTTACATAGGACTAAAGCTGCCATTTAACCTGGTTCTGAAATACAGTCACTCTTTTCTGCCAGTGGACATTATGTTACCTCATCAGGTAATGTAATGGCTTATCAATACTTCCTGCATCATAAAGGAAATCTCCAAAAATATATAGCCCCACAAAGAGATGATCATCACACACATACACAGAAAATGAAACAGCACGGTACACCTTATGGCCAGATATCTGACCACAGACCATGCTGCAAAATAAAAGATAACTTTAAATGTATACCCATAACCCACTATGTAGCCAGAGCACAACTCCTCTGTACTTGGCCTGATAACTAAGTGTGGGCTGTTCTGTCAGCAGAAAGGTCAAAAGAGCCTAGAAGTGTATTATCATTGTGACATCATACATGGAAAATAAGGCTATGATGTGACTCAGGTATTGTCTAGTATACAATAATGGACAGTTCTCTTTATGAACTGAGTGGTGCATTCCTGCGTTCTAGTTATTCTACAGTTCTGTGGCCCTTGTGCTATATATTAGCAAACACTGCAGGATACTCAGATACACTGGCACATGCTCACATACATAAGTGTGACATGACACTGTGTGTGTGTGTGTGTGTGTGTGTGTGTGTGTGTGTGTGTGTGTGTGTGTGTGTGTGTGTGTGTGTGTGTGTCTGCCTATGTTTTATTTATTTATTTATTTTAGAGAAGACAAACTAACTGTTTATTTTAGAGAAAACAAACTAATCTCGCTGGAGGTCCTCATCCCACCCCCACCTGAAATAAAAAAGACCACAGTAAAGAACTTCTCGAAAGCCGACTTCACACTTCTAAAGACTAGTTTGGTCTCCTTTAAGGCCCCCGAGCCGGCGGAAAACAGTACTCAACCCGCTGAATCACTTACAAATGCCTTCTACCAGCACCTGCAGGACTGCATGGATAAGGCAATCCCAAGCAAAACAAAGACTCTTTGTACCAAAGGCAAGCGTCCAGTCTGGTGGACCCCAGCCATAAACAAACTCTACAACAAAAGGAGGAAGCTACTACAAGATAGAGCAAAATCCTTAAAAGGTAAGACACCCTTGATCACTATAAGTAAAAAACTAAGAGCTCTCATAAAATCATCCAAAGCAAATTTTGAGAGAAAAATAGCTAAAGACTCAAAAGACAATCATAAGGCCTTCTTTAGCTATGTTAGAAACCTGGGAGGAAACTCCCAGATATGCTCAGAACTAGTTCAAAATGATGTGAAGATTACTGATCCTACAGACATTGCCAACATACTGGCTGACAGGTTCAGTGCAAACTCCCCTCCCCCAAAAGGAGAGATATCTATACCAAGCGATTGCAGCCCCCAAACATCTCCAACGCCCAAGTGAGAACTGCTCTCTCCAAAGCAAAAACACAGCATCCATGGGACCTGATGGTGTCCCCGGCTGTGTGCTCCACGAACTCAATGAGGAATTAAACCCACAGCTAGGACAGCTGTTTAATCATAGTCTTACCTCTGGATACGCACCCAGGAGTGGCGCACTGCAACTGTGGTCCCACTTCACAAAGGCGGTGCCTCCACCGACCCTGGAAATTACCGCCCATTAGCTTGACAAGCCTTATCTGCAAAGCCATGGAGAGGATCATAATGGACCTCATAAATAAAGACATAGGGAATTTGCAGACTTTGGATCCATCCCAGTTTGGCTTTGTCAAAGGCAGATCATGCCTTCTAAACTTGGTTGACTTTTTCAAACAGTCACCAAAGCCATTGATGAGGGAAAGGCAGTCCATACAGCCTACCTCGATCTGGCGAAGGCCTTCGATACAATACCCCACTTGGGTATCATTGAAAAACTCATCAGCTTAAATGTTAACCCATACATCACAAGATGGGTTGCAAACTGGCTGAGTGACAGAACCCACAGGGTCAGAGTTGCTGGCGCCATGTCAGACTCAAAGCCTGTCACAAGTGGTGTACCACAGGGCTCAGTCCTGGGCCCACTCTTGTTTGGCATCTACTTTTCCAAGTACAAGCAAACACAGGAGGGTTATGGCTGACAAAGTTTGCAGATGACTGCAAACTGGGCCATAGTAGAAAACACATCTGACACAGATATCCTTCAGAAGGGTCTCACAGAAACGGATAACTGGTGCCAGAGCCATGGCCTAAAGTTAAATGCCAAAAATGCATAGTCATACCCTTCGGGAAAAACAAGGTTACCCTAGCTACCAAATAGGTGGCAATCCACTGAGCACAGAAGAAGTTATCAGGGACCTGGGGACCCAGGTTGATAGTAGTCTGTCATTCGACACCCATGTAGCTAAAGTAGTTAGGAAGACCTTCTACATTGCCCACCTTATCATGAAGGGATTCTCATCTAGATCAAGGGAGGTCATAGTCTCCCTATACTCATCACTCATCAGACCAATGATTGAGTACAATGCCCCATTCGAATGTATCTGACCCGACACTTGCAGCAGCTGGAGAGGCCACAAAGTTCCTCACCAAAAGGATAAAGGGTCTCAAACATCTGTCCTATGCTGCCCGACTGAAAGAACTCCAGCTCTATTCAGTCGCCACGCTTGCTCAGAGGTGACCTTTGCCTAACATACAAGGCCACGTCAAACCCAGATTTGATGAATATGCTTCACCTCAAAAATCTAGATCCGTCAGAGCCACAAGGGCGGGAGACTTAAACCTCGACACGGCTATTAATAGGACGTGCTGGAGGGATAGATTCATCACCCAAAGACTCCCTATGCTGTGGAATAAAATCCCGGTATATGTGAGGCAGAGCACCTCGCTGGCCTTGTTCAAGAGAAATCTTGACCAATGGATGGGAGATCGCAGATATACCCCAGGGATTACCTCAGTGTCACTGCTTGACAGAGGCACAGCAAAATAATGGGTATAGTTCCCCATACTAAAGGGGTGGCGTAAGCCACAAAACTATGGGCTAGGCTTGTAAATGCCCTCGGGCAGATAGCCTAGTATGAACCTATGAACCTATGAACCGGGTTTGAAAATTACTAATAGTATTAAACTTGTTTTAAAGACAAAACATGAATTTTTATGATTTGTTATTTTTATGATCTGCTATTGCTTTGGTATTTTTGTATATAGTGTGTTTTTTATGTTTGTTAATTCTGGGTTGACATTGATTTTATATATATTTATTTTAATAGTATTTATATAGTTATGTATATACATGGTCTTATATAATCATTTAATGAATTACTAATTTGTTGTTATGTGATTATGTATTTGATTGGCTGGTATTTTATTTAAAAATGGAGAGAAGCTTTTTTATTATGATGCATTGATAAAGAGTTTGTTAACTCAATAGCTGTGCTGCTATGATATTTTGCTGCTATACTTCATTGTCATTAAACTTTTGAATGTTGAGCTTCTAACTGTTTTTTGTGGGTATTCTGAACTGTCAGTATTTTGAGTGACAACATTTTTTATTGTATTGTGAAATATACTCATGTACCATCATCATCATCATCATCAGCTCCCTTTTTCCCATTTTTTTCTACATGGGGTCAGGGTATTATGTTAACTGTTGCCAACTCTCCCGATTCAGTGCCACACTCCTGCCTTCTTCAACATTCATGCCTGATTGTCGCAGATCTTTTTTCACACAATCCATCCACCTCTTTGCTGGACGCCCTTGCTTCCTCTTACCTTCTTCCTGTCTGTCCCAAATCTTCCTCACCAGATCGTCCTCTGCTTTTCTGCACATGTGCCCAAACCACTGTAATCTGTTCTCTTTGATCTTTTCTGCAATTGGAGCTACTTTGGCTTCTGCTCTTATGTCCTCATTTCTTTGTCTGTCCCACAGTGTGCATCCTATCACCTTTCTCAGGAACTTCATTTCCATCACCTCTAGATTATTCAACCTTTCTGCCTTTACTGCCCAGGTTTCTGTACCATACAGTAGTACAGGTCGCACCACTGTCTTGTACACCTTGCGTTTCAGCTTTTTTGGCATTCTTTGGTCACAGACTACACCTGATACTTTATGCCAGTTGGCTGCAGCCCCTCTGATTCTAGATTTGACCTCTTCATTCAGACTACCCTTCTCCTCAACCACTCCTCCCAGATACTTGAAGCTGTTTACCTGTTCCACCATCTTCCCTTCTATCTCTGTTCTCAGCTTCTTCTGATCTCCCCAATTTCTGCCATCACCACCATCTTATCTGTGCTTAGTTTCATCCCATGTGCCTTCAGATTTGCATTCCATTCTCCTATCCTTTACTGGCTTTCTAACTCAGAGTCTGCCTGTACTGCCACATCGTCTGCATACAGCAGGTTTGTTGATCTGTCCCCTCCAACCTGTTTGCTAATGTAGTCCATCACCAATATGAACAGCAGTGGGCTCAGAGATGAACCCTGATGTACACCCACGCCCACTAGGAACCTATCTGTGAGGCCAAACACTGTTCGGACTTGAGTTACTGGGTCCTTGTACATAGCCTGCACTAATTCTATCAATGTTTCCGCAACTTCAAACCACCACAGTATTGCCCAGATTAGCTTTCTTGGGGCCTTGTCATATGCTTTCTCCAAGTCTAAGAAGACTCTCTTCATTTCTAGCTTCTTCTCAAGTATCTGTCTCAATGCAAACATCGGGTCAATTGTGCTGCATCCTGATCGGAACCTGAACTTTTCATCTCCCATCTTACATTCTACTACTCTGCGTATCCGTTTATCAATCACTTTCTCCAGAACTTTCATGCAGTGTGGTAAGAGTTTGATTCCTCTGTACTGCCCACAGTTGTGGATGTCCCCTTTGTTCTTGTACACTGGCACAAGTATGCTTATTCTCCAGTCATCTGGGATATGCATTTCTCTCCACACTGCTATTAGGCTGTTTCTGGGGAAGTACAGCTTCTGTGGGGTTTTCTTCATTCAGAAGCTACTGGAAATACTCCTTCCATCTGCCTTTGATGTCCTGTGGACTGGTAAGCAGGTTGTTGTTGGAATCCCTTATGAAGGGTGTCTGACTATCTTCTTTATCTTTCTGTCTTTGCCTTGCAACCTGATATAGTTTTTTGTGCCCCTTACTGAGTCACTTTCCAGAAGCTGATAGAGTGCCTCTGATGCCCTATTCTTTGCTATTGCAACTTCTTTCTTAGCTTCTTTGTTAGCCAACCAGTAGTCCTTCTTAGCTTGGTCAGTCTTTTCAATCTCCCACTTCTTCCTGCACTCCTTCTTTCTTTTGATTACTTCCTGCACTTCTGCATTCCACCACCAGCTTTCCTTATGTACCTTATTTCCATACCTGGCTCGGCCACATATCTTTTCTGTAGTCCTAACACATGCTGTTTTTAGGTGCTGCCACTCCTCTTCAACTCCACCTATTTCCTCCTCTTCTTGGGGTGCTAGAGCCCTGAGTAATTCCTTGAACTGCTGCACTTTCTCTCCAGTCAACTTCCAGGTCTTCAGCCTGGTCTCTGTTGACCTTAGAGCCTTCTCTGACCACTGCCTGCAGCTGATTGTGGCAACTACTGGTTTATGCTGTGAACTGACTGTTTCACTGGGGATGACTTTGCAATCATGGATTCTACCCCAGTGCCTTTTCCTTACTAGGAGGAAGTCTACCTGAGTTGATGTTGGCTACTCTTGTATGTGATCTTGCGACTGTCTCTCTTTCTGAACCATGTGTAGGCTACTATCAAGCCATTTACCACAGAGAAATCTAGAATGGCTTCTCCTTCTTTATTCCTGTTACCCCACCCATGTGGACCCAGGCAGTCCTCATATCCTGTTCGGTCTGTCCCGATATGTGCATTCAAGTCACCCATTATCAACACCACTTCATGTTGTTCTGCTTTATCTAGTAGGTACTGCAACTGCTGTCTGAATGCATTCTTTTCCTCACTATCACAACCCTGCTGTGGGCCATATGCCGATATTATGAATACTGCCCTAACATTACACTGGAGTCTGACTGGCATGAGTCTGTCATTAATTCTGATGATATCCTTCGCTGCCTTCTGAAGCCTCTCTCTCACCACAATTCCTACACCATTTCTAGCCTGTCCCCCACCTGAGTAGTAGAGTCTGAATCCCAAGCCAAGTGGCTTTGCTGCACTGCCCTTTCATCTCATCTGAGAGTAGGCCGGGTCCTCAACCCACTTATCATCAGTAACTACCTATGTCCATTTTGGCAACATTAGTCAACATGACCAAATCAACTACAGCCATATTTTACACCACCAAGTGGCTAGCCCTGCCACGGCATACAGTCTGTGATCTGTGTTCTCCTATCTTGAGGATACTGCACACCACAGTAGATGCCCAAAGTGGTTGGTCTGTACAACTCTTCCCCCTATAGGGCACTATGTAGAGTCTGCGCTGCTGCCCACAGCTACATTCATTGGTGAGTTTGAGATGGAAACAGCATGTTTTTTGGACATGGGAGAAACCCCACGGAGACACAGGGAGAACATGCAAACTCCAAACAGGCATTAGTCTGAGGTTAGGATCGAACCTTATACCTTGTGCAAGGGAGGCGAAGACCTTAACCACTAAGCCTTCTGGTCTCTCAACTCATGTGCCAACATCATGGTCACACAACAGTGAGGAAAAGTGAAAAATCCCACTGCAGTGCACAGCAGTCCAACATAATTAAATTCTGGAAGCTTTTGCTGAATCACAACAAAAGAAATAGGAAGAAAGACACCCCATGTAAGTGCACTGCTCTGAGTAATATAACCCATATAAACACACATTGGGTTTGCTAAAATTTATAAAAAGTGACAAAAGAGTAGAGAGCTTTCCGTAAAGGTGTGGAATTGTGCAGGCAAAGAAGGAATTTCAGAGGGGTTCTTGAAAACATCTGCATTGAGTAGTATTGAATAGGTGTAACCTTGATGAGAATCTGAAGTTGTTTAGGTCAGGGCTGTTCTGGATTTCAGTTGCAAAGGAGTTCCAAAACACTGGGGATGGTGTTTAAAACCTTCTTCTATGTTGTGAAGTAAAAAGGGGTAGGAGAATAGTAGTTGAGGGGTTATTATTGTAGTGTTGGGTATGTTTAATAGCAGTTTAAAAGGTGGGCAGAAGTTGAGGAAGAGCAGTTTATAATTAGTGATGGAAAAAAGGAATATTGTCTTCAAGTTGATAGGAAACATTAAATGGTACTAAGGAGGCAGTAGTGATGTGTTTCTAGTCTGACAGATATATGAGGTGGCAGATAGAGTTTAATCTTTTTTTTTTTCAGACTGTTGGTGTTTGATGATTGGCCTTGTCAGTTAGGGAAACAGCACACTCTAATTTTGGAATTAGAGCACCTTTAGCAATGGAGAATATAGGTCACAGATACAGTAAGAGAGATTGGGTTGGTGCAGTACTTGATGATATTTTATCCATGGTGGGAAACTTGGGGGGGGGGGTGGGTAGCTCTACTCCCAAGTATTTGAAAAGTGCATTTGTGTGGGAGGGGTACCTGATAGATGAGGACAAGTAATGAACCAGTGTTAGAGGGAGATATGAAGACTGCAGTTTTTATTTTAGAAGAGTTTATGGTCAGCTTATTTTGAGAGACAATTCCACATACTTAGAGAATCTCAATGAAGATGTGTTTGTAGACACTTTAGCTCATTTGAAATATTAGGTTGCAAGAGACTGACTGCGTACAAACAAGTCATGTTATGGGAGTGCAAGTCTAATGGAAGAGAATTAATTAACAAAGAAAAAAGGATAGGGCTTAGAATGTATCCTTCTGAGATGCCAGATAGGTAGGGGATGAGTGAGGCTTCCCAAACGTTACTTGGTAACATTTACTGTTGGTGTACTTAAGAGAGATGTGAAGGGATTCTAGGAAATATTAAGATTGTTAAGATGAGTAAATAGGAGTGATTGGCTGACAAATTCAACATCTTTTTTTTTTTTTTTTTTTGCAGTCAATGAGGTGAATGAAGTTGGTGCTTGTTTGTAAACTTTAATCCTTGTTGGAATAAATGGTGACAATAGTAAGGAATAAAGCAATTGAGGTCTTTAAGTGAGGCAAGAACTTGTTGCTTTTGTTGGCCTAGAAATTTTGATTTCTACCTAGTATTATTTTCAGTTGTCTAACAGAGTTTTTTGATATCATATACAGCATTTTTTTTTTTGCTGATTTATCGATGATTCTTGTTAGAGTTGTAAAATTTATAAACTGTGAATGAAAGATGACATTTAGGCTAGCTTTCCACTTTTTCCAGGAAGCATCTCTTTGATACATTAGAGTTTTTATTTCTGGAGTTCATTTGGGAAAGGGGTTGCTTCCTGCTCTCCATTGTTGTATTGGATGGAGCCTTTCTTGGATATGGAGTTAGTGAGAAAGGAAGTTGGCAGGCAACATTTTAGTGGCATTATTGAGAAGTAAGTCTAAAACTGAAGCTGATGAAGATGGAATTTGGGATATGTAGGTATGATAATTAGTTAACAGGGGATGTGAAGACTAATAATGTGTTAAAATTTATTTGGAAGGAGCCACAACCAGCCAAGTTTGAGATCACTAAGTAGTACAAAGTTATTTTGGGGTACGCATGCAGCGAGTGCATGTATTAGAAGATTAAATGTAATGAGGACTGAAAGTGGGGTGTAGACAGATACAGCGCATGTTCAAATATTTGTGTCTGTATTCATTTTGGTAATAAACCCATTATGATCTGGTGGGATGAAAGAGGAGGAGTGTGCAAAGGTTTGGGCATTTAGGTGTCTTTTTAAAAGCATTAAGCCTCCTCCTAGTCTGACATCTGATCTGTCACATCTGTGTACTGAGTACACGGAAATAAGGCATAATGACAATAATGGCACATCTCTGAGCCAGCTTTCAACTATGTATACAATGTCTGTGTTATATGGTGTTACCCAAGTTTCAAGGGAGACAACTTTGTTCAGCATTTTGTGGGACTGTTGTTCGATTATTCTGAGGACTGTTTTATGATTTTCCGTAAATTATTGAATTTCCAGGTCCAAGGTTTGTTTCAGTATAACTTCCTTTTCCCAAAGTTATCAGGTGTAAAAGAAGTTCTATCAGTTTTCAAAATATTTTGAAGGCAATTTGATATTTATAGATTTCAAACAGATGAGAAGACATGGGAAATTGTTTTATTGGAAATGCTGAATTATACTTCTGATGTGTTTTGCTAGGTTTTAAACATTTAATGCAAATAAGCATGCAAAAGTTTGGATCGTTATGGTGTACTGGTCAGAGTTTATATGGAGGCTGTATGTTAGTGTCCATTTCTGTGTGTTGCAGCTGATACAGAGAGGTGCTAGAATATAGAAGGACATAGCCATCAAGAGAAAAATGATGAGAGAGTGACTACATGGCCATTGGAATAAGGATTTCTTTTGTTTTGTAATGCTGACACTAGTGAAGAGGTAGGTGAGGGGGCTTCTGACTGTGAATGGAGAAGTATAGGGGAAGGATCAGTGTCCACTGCTGCCACCAGTGGAGAGTGAAAAGGCTCCAAAATATGAGCTGTGAGTATAAATGAAGGATCAAACTTAGACAGACAGACAGAGTAGCACACAGTATCAGTAGAAAAACACAGAGTGGGATAAGATATAAGAAATAAAGGTGAGGAATCCAATAACCAACTGCTACCATTAATGGACTATTATACAGAGTAGAAATGGGTGCTACAGTCTAAATGTGGGAAATATAGCAGTGGTTGGTGTCATACTGTGCATGTGTGGGAATGAATAGTGGTAATTTGTGGAGGTGGGGGCTGCACTAAATGAAGTAGCTTTGAACAGAGTGTGTAGCATGAGAAAACATAGTAACGATACAAAGGTGAGAGCAAAGGAGTAGTTCAAAGTAAGGAGAGATTGAGACCTTCTGCTTTTTAGCACCATGGTCATGCATTATGCAATCCTTTATTACTACATTGATTAGGGTATACCTTTTTTGTGCTATAATTCAGGTTATTTTATTCTAATAACCAATCAATTGATATAGCACAGTATGTGTAAAGGTGAGATATGTGCAAATCAAATGAGTATCAGGACTAGAGTATGTAACTTCAGAGTGCAAGTTACAGGAAGATTTGTTAAATAAAACCAAAACCTTTCAGAAGGATTCTAGCCTGGAAATTATGCCTCATTCAATGCCTTAGGTCAGCTTGTCATCCGTCAGTAGACTGAAGGATATTATTTGCTGTACTGCTCCCTCAGGCCTCATACTAGCAGAGAGCCAAGTCACAGCAGTTAATTAAAGCTGCTATGTCTGTTGAACAGAAAAGCAGTGTAAAACCAAATTCAGTATGCAGCAGCGCTAGTTAAATACATTTGAGAAAAAAGCTTGGAACTGCATTCAGTGACTAATAAAGTAATAAAGGAATTATACCACTCCTATTGGAGATGAGTAGAAAATAGAAGTCTAGGTGCAAAGGAAGGACCTGCCTGAGGTGCATATTGCAGATAAAATAAAGGTTATAATTCTCATTGCAATAGTGGTATAACAAAATGAAATAATTTCCTCATTTTTTATTTTAAAAAGTCTAAAACAAATCTTTGATAAATAAGTTCAAAATCAAGGTGAATATGACATAACTTCTTAAGCTGTTGGCAGCTGTTTCACAGGATGCCTGTTTTCCCATATTTGAAAAATAAGATGCAGCTTATGAGTCCCGCTGTAATGTGAGCAGAAATGTAATTGGTCCAGGCAGTATTAATCTATCACAAGCAGGGCTGTAGCTAGGATTTTCAAATTTGTACTCACAGCTCTCACACTGCTGCCTACCCCCAACCAAGTTACAGCTTCATATAAATTATTTTCTCTTTTTTTCTAGTTGACACTGACTAACTGTCAAGACACCATCCTGTTGAAATGTTGATTAATTTATTCCTTCATATTCAGGGTCTCAACTTATTGGGGGTCCTGGATTTTACACTCAGCCGAGAAGTGTGCTAGAATCTGGGAGTAGTGCTATTATCCTAGATGGCCATTTTTCTTTCTTCATCCTAAGTCCCTCTCTTAAATGCTAACATCAGTGTTAGGCTGGGCAGACAATGGTAAGTAGCTTGAGTGTGTGCCCTGCCCTGAGTCCATAAAGTGGCCATGCCTACTGTTGTCCTCCTGCCCATCCCAACTTGGAATCTTTTCAATGAACTCTATAACCTCCACTGTAGAGACACTTAGCAATGTCCCTCATCCCCATGATAGGTACTATCTTGGCAATCCCATCAAGCATATAAGCTGTTTAAATTTGGGTCACCTGAGCCACAGTCAGGACTTTTGTGGCTTAAAATGAACATGCTGGAGACAGATGTGTGTCCCAGAGATTGCCCCTCCTATGTAACAGGCCTGGCACCCATGTCCCTTATGGACACAGGTAGGTTATAAATGCCTGGTCCTCAATGTCCTATTTGGATGCAGGACATCATTATTCTTTCAAGAAAACTTGGCTAGACTTATAAAGGCCCCTGGGACACTAGCTTAGTCACTATCTATGAAATTTTTGGTCCCTTACTCCTAAAATGTGTTGTTTGTTGCCAGTCACTGGGGACTGAAGTCACTAAATAATTTCATACATTTGAGTTTCATACTTTATTTCCTTAAGAAAATTCATGGTAACACAAATTCTGCTATTTAAGCAACTTTATAATTTTATAAGACATATATTTAATATATTTAATATCTGTTCCTATTTTGGAGCCTTTGTTCCCCTTTTATTTTAGACTTTATCCAGATTTCTTGAGCCTGTTTACTGCTGCTGCCAGTGGTCCATCGATCTCACTCTGTCTCATACACACACACACACACACACACACACACACACACACACACACACACACACACACACACACACACACATACACACATACACAATTCCACTTTCATGCATAGAAGAACACATACAACAGACACAAATAGAAACATAAACACACATACGCACACACACTTGTCTGTCTCATAGGTTCATTGGTTGGTACTAGGCTATCAGCCCTAGGGCCTATACAAGCCTAGCCATAACAATTCCCTGGCTATTTCTTCCCACAGTATTTACTTCCCTGGACCCTTGTCTAGCAGGGCAACTGACGTGATCCCCGGGGTGAATTCCCTATCTCTCATCCAATCATCAAGGTTCCTTTTGAAGAGGGCCAAAGAGGTGCTTTGCTTGACATGTATGGGCAGTCTATTCCAGAGTCTGGGAAGTCTCTGGGTCAGGAACCTATCCCTCCAGCATGTTTTGTTCATTGTGATGACAAGGTTTAGATCCCTGGAGCATGTGTCTCTGAGGGATTGGGATTTTTCTTTAAGTGTAGCATATTCAACAGCTCTGGGTTTGACATGGCCTTGTATGTTAAGCAGAGATCGCCTCTGAGTAGACGATATGCGAAAAAGTATAGGTGGAGTTTTTTTAGATGGTCAGCATAGGGCATCTGCTTTAGTCTTGTGATTCTTTTAGTGAGGTATTTCTGCGGCCTTTCCAGTTGTTGCAGATGTCTTGAGAGGTACATACCAAACGGGGGGTTGTATTCTATAATGGGTCTAATGAGGGATGAGTACAGTGGGACAATGACCTCCTTTTTTCTGGATGAAAATCCCTTAGTGATGAGGTGTGCCACATAAAATGATTTCCTGACTGTTGTGGCGATGTGGTTATTGAAGGTGAGACCACTGTCCACCTGTGTCCCTAAGTCTCTTATCACACTTTCTGTGTTTAGTGTACTCCCACCTATGTGGTAATTCACGGGTACATGTTTTTTTCCCAAAGGGGATAACTATATATTTCTTGGCATTGAGCTTGAGCCCATGGCTCTGGCACCAAGCATCTGTTTCTGTAAGGCCCTTTTGTAGAATATCCACATAATTTGTGGATTCAATAACGGCTCCCAGTTTGCAGTCATCTGCGAACTTTGTTAGCCAGATCCCCTTAGAGTTGGCCTGTACTTCAGAGAAGTAGATGCCAAACAAGAGCAGTCCCAGGACTGAACCCAGAGATACTCCATTTATTTTAATACTTGCTAAATGTTTTTATTTTTATTTTTTTATTTTATTTTTCTATCTTTCTTTTTTTTTTTTTAATTTTGCACTCACTAAACAGCAAAAAAGCTGCTTAGTGAGTGTAAAATAATGGCTTATTTTTCAACAGGCATTATTTATACATTTATACCCTGATGGAGGACATTCATGCTTCAATCAGAGTGCTAATCTACAGGTCGCTCTTTCTCTAATGTAATTTATGCAAGCAATAATGCCCAACAGGGTGTGTGTTATTGTGTAAATAATCCCCACCCAGGGGTATTCTACACTCCTGGAAGGGTGTTATTTACACAATAACACACACTCTGGAGGGCATTATTGCACTAATTGTTGTGTTTTACTTATTTATTTTTTTATTACTATATTATTTTTTTATGTATTTTTGATGTAAAATAGTTTTCTCCCTAATGTTTCAAACTTGCTGTAGTATATGTAAATGATGTTAGAGGAAGCATTTTACATCAAAAATATAACACTTCAAAAAAATATCTAGTTATTTATTTTTTGGTCCCTTACTCCTAAAACATTTGGCTTTTTGCCAGACACTGGAGATTGACGTCACTAAATAATGACTTACATTTGAATTTCATACTTTTATTTCCTTCAGAAAATTCATGCTAACACACACACACACACACACACACACACACACACACACACACACACACACACACACACACGCACATGCTTCAGAACACAAATCATTTAAAATATGTTTCTATTTTGAGGCTTTGTCTCCTTTTAATTTTAGGCTTATCTAGATACCTTGAGCTAAGAGGAGAGGTACACAAACCATACATCTCAACTGTACAGATTTTTGCCTCATATGTTTGGTCTGCTTCTCATAAAATTGTGATTTTCTGGCAAATGATGGATGTTGTTGTCAGAAAATAATGACAGTCATTCGAGTTTTAGACAATACAGTGAAGAAAATGATGTTAATGCAAAACCTGTTGTTCTATCTACTTCCTTAGTTTGTAAGAGCAATATTTAAAAAGTGTCTCTATTTTTGGTTCTTTGTCCCCCCCATTATTTATAACTTTGTCCAGATTTCTTGCTGTAAGAGGTTGAGAGGTATGCACAAACCTCTTAAATGCTACCAGGGGACCCCTTGCTCTCACTCTTCACTTTCTCTACTACACACAGTCTCTTCTGTTTGTCATACACCCATTCACTCACACAAGATCGCTTGATTGTTCTGACTGTCTCTCAGTCCCTCACACACACACACACACACACACACACACACACACACACACACACACACACACACACACACACACACACACAAACACACACACACGGGCACACACACACACACACACACACACACACACACACACACACACACACACACAGACACACACATGCACACACACACACAAACACACACGGACACATAAAAACACACACACACACATGGACACACACACCCACACACACACACAAACACACACACACACACACACACACACACACACACACACACACACACACACACACACACACACAGACACACACACACAGACACACACAGACACACAGACACACACACACAGACACACACACACACACACAGACACACACACACTTTTTTCTGTTTTATTCATTTTTTTACACTCGCTAAACAGCTGCATTGTGAGTGTAAATGCAATCAATCTCTCTCTCTGGGTTGCATGAATTAAAACATTCCTCAGTTAAACAAAGTTTTAACCAGTTATGCAGGAAATTTGATTCCTCTGATCTGTACATCCAACAGAATATGGGGAGCAGAATGTGTTCACACACTGGTGTAGTTATGCAGTTCACTTAAGGGAGTAAACTAGGACTCAAGCTAGGAAGGAAGGAAGTATATAAGAATGGTCAAAGTGCCAGAATTTTGCAGCTGAAGAGCCAGGTATGGCTAGCATTTCAGGAGTCAGAAATGGCCCAGCAACCTTATCACTTTGTATTATGACCCGTTCATGCCTTAAGGGGAAAGTAGGCTATAAAAGAGGGGTTAGCGCATTGCTCAGGCAAACAAGGTGGTTGTAGAAATGAGATTGTAAAACATAAGTAGCAGGAATAACATGAAGATGTCATTAAAAAAGAAAGAAGAAATAGAAGTAAAAGGAGAAAATGTTGTGGTGAACTTTGAACAAAGTCAAAAGTAATGCTGATAAAACTAGGAAACCGGCCATGCTATAAGAGCTACAAAAGTGGAAAATCACATTCAAGAATGACAAAGAGTGTGAAATGGTTAAAAACGTCAATTTGTTAATGACAAATATTGGCTTATAGTCCAATGGTGGAGTTGCAATTGGGTGAAATGGAGTTGTGGGACAGTAAGCAGTAGAAGTGTGAGGTGGTTCCAGAAGCAGAATACATACAGTGGACTACATCATTCACTTTGCGTCACTTAAACCGAGTCCAGAGATGGACAGAAAGAAATGTGGAGAACACAGAAGAAAAGAAGATGAAAGTGTGACTGAAGATATGTTGCAAACATTGTTTTCATGTATAGGTGAGTGCATGTCAGGTCACCACATTTGAAATGCTTAAAAATCTTTTGGTCAGGGAACAAGCCCTCGATATTTTGTCTGAGGACATGAAGTTTTTGTTAGTGGCAAGGGAGTTTCACACTGCTGAGAGGATGGGAGAGATGGAGAGGAAGGGTGACTTCTGTCTAGAAAGCAGTTTGCTATTGCATAGGAGGGGGACCCCCAGCACTGCAAATGCATATGAGGGAACTCATGGGGGCAACCTAGGCCATCACAGCAGGTTACACAGAAAATGGGGAAAGCCATGTTTCTAGAACATTCCCAGTGTTTGGAGTTAAAATTTTCAGATGTAACCAGATGGGACATGAAAGGTTTCACTGTGCATGGAAGCAGGGGGAGAACAAATATCTTAGGAAGCATCAAGCAAGACTAGCACTATGACAGTGGTGGGTTGTGTGGAGACAACAACAGTACTTCACTGTTTCAAAAGTCTGTATCCTATCCTGGTAGAGGGAAAGGGGGCCATTGCTATAAGGTCACAGCCTAAGACACAGTCAAGCCTGCTTTGGTCAGACTTGAGCACAAAATTCCTGGTCACTTCACTCCATTTAGACCTTTGGGTGGGAAACCTTTACATCTATCATTGATCAGAGTTTATCTGAACTGGACGGGACAGCAAGGAAGCTAGCAGGTGGCTATGTTTGAGGTCATTTCTACTGATGCCCTGATATGGAATAACTTCATCAACTTGTGTGCATATTATTACACATAGTCAGATATGCAGGCAATCATGTGGGGAAGGCAGTGAGGGGAGACCCAGGCAGGACACACATTTCCATCTGGGGCAGGTAATATGGATACCCCAGAAGGGGATCTGATCAGCAGCAGTGACTTGAAATCTGTGCCACAGCATGGCAAAGGTGATGGGCTTCCCTTAGAAAGTAATAATTGAAGGGGAGAGACAGGTGATAATAGCCAGCCAGAAACTGAAGCAGCAATGGCAGATGGTACAAGGCTTCATTTCTGAGGTGACCTGGGAAGTATCAGTAAGGAGGAGTTTAGGCAGATTCAGATTGCAGACCCTACTTTACTGGATCTGCAGGACACCCCAGATACTCAAGGGCAGAGGAAGTCCATATCCTGGGGAAAAGGACTGTTGTACATGGAATGGACCCCTGAAGGCTGACTAGAATGAGTGTTAATACAGCAGTTGGTAGTATTCAGGGTTTATGACAGACACTTCTGGCCATGGCCCATGATATTCTCTTTGTAAGCCATATGGCAAAAGCATGCTAAATGACTGCTTATGTGGAATTTTTATTGGACCTGGAAGCACTGTCAGAAGGTTAGCAAGGCTGGAGCAAAGTCAATGCAACTTTGAGGTCATTGCCTATTGTCAAGAAACCATTTCAGGGGGTAGCTATGAGTATTGTGGGACCTCTGAGTACCCCAAGGTCCACAAGAAAGAAATATATCCTGGTAGTTGTGGATTATGACAATAGATATCCAGAAATAGTGGCTCTGTCTTCCATTGACTTAGAGAATGTGGCAAATGCTTTGCTAGACATTTTCAGTAGGGTGGGTTTCCCTAGGAAAATACTGGCTGATTCAGATGCTAACCTTATGTCAGAACTGCTGGCATTTTGTGGAAGTGTTGTGAGGTAAAGCTTCTAAAGACCTACACTTTACCATCCACAGACAATTGATCTTTTGGAAAGATTACCTACACTGAATACCATTCGGGGGCATAAAAAAAACTCCATGGAGGTTGCTAGGCCTAGTAATCACCTATGAACCAATAACAGTATTTGCAGAGCAGTTCAAAAGGGAGTGGAACAAGTATCTACCCCACTTTCTCTTTTCTGACAGGAAAGCACCACAGAAATCCACAAGTTTGTTGTCCTTTGAACTGCTGTATGGTGATACGGTAAGCAGAACCGTGGATTTAATTTGCACTGAGTGTGAGAATGAGTGCAATTCTCACAAAGAGTTTGTTCTGCAGTTTGTACTAAACCAGACTTAGGGTGCTCATTGGAACAGCACAGGCACAAAAGTAGCAAAAAGTCTGATATGACAGTTCAGCCAGAGAGGACTCTGTAGGACATCAGGTTATGCATTTGTTGTATTTTAAATGTAAAATAGTTTCTTTGACTAATGTTTCAAAGGTTGTGCTAAATATATAATCATTGCTGTTAGAAGTATTTTATGTCCAAAGTATAAGTTATATAAGTATTTAATAATGTCTACACACACTCACACACACACACACACACACACACACACACACACACACACACACACACACACACACGCACACGCACATGCACACTCACACGCACACGCACACTCACACACACACTCACACACACACACACACACACACACGCACACACAGACATATGCAGAGGCAGGCAGACAGACAGTATCTTACACATATACAGAAACTCAGATGCTCCTGCATACACACACACACACACACACACACACACACACACACACACACACACACACACACACACACACATATATATATGTACACACACACACACACACACACACACACACACACACACACACACACTCACACACACACACACACACACACACACACATATAATATATATATATGCACATATACACAAACACACACACACACACACACACACACACACACACACAATTACACACACACACACACATGTAGAAGCACATAGGTTCATCAGTATACACTAAGGTATTGGTCCAGTAGACCATATGCAGCCACTGCAATTCCCATCTCCTGTTTCCTGTATCTATATGGGTCTGAGGAGCCAGAGTGAGGTGAATTTATGGATGGATCCCACTGAACGTAACCAGGCTGGTTTTAAAAATAGGGAGCTACCTTGTTTGATATGGACTGGAAGCTTATTCTGTAGTTAGAAGGTCCTGTAGGAGAGATATCTATCATGCAAACAAGTTTTGTTTATATTAATATGTAGCTTTAGCTAGAATGAATGTTTGTGGTGCTACCGCTTTTGTGAACTTGTAAGAGTTCAAGCAGGGTAAGGTAATGTGAAGTCTTAAAGGCCAGACAAAGGTTACCACAGAAAGGTCTTTAAGAGACAGAGTACAGTGATGGGGCTCTTTGATGTTCTTTATTGCTGAGGGAGCTTATATTCAACACTTTTTGTCGAGCAAACATTGTGGTTATAATAGTTACGTATATGCCTAGCTGGATACATGCTATTCTCATATTCTACTAAGTCTGATAGGCGGTGAATGGAGGAGGAGGAGGATGTCCTTGGACCTGGGGAATAGGCCTTTCATAATTAGTAGGACTAAGCAGAAGGACTGCCAAATGACAGCTGATATCATTATCATCATCATCATCATCTGCAAATGTGCCGAGTTCCCTAATGACAGGCTGTGTGGAGGGGTTATCATTTACGCAGTAGGAGCAGGGCTGTTCTTGTTTCATCAAGAGAGCAAGGCTACATTTCTTTGTGCTGGGTTTTCATCCATTGTCCTGACAACACCAGTTTGAGTGGGTTAGACCCTTCTGGAAGATATAGACTACTGATATTTGATAACAGCTCCTATTTTGTAGTCAAACTCCACAATTTCACCAACTCAAACAAGGTAGAACTCACCCCCAAACAAAGGAATCACTGCTGATGCACACTTACAAACTGCACCAGCAATAATTTTCTGTAGAAAACAGTAATCGTCGCTGCGTTCCTTGTTGTCTTGTGCTTCTGGCAACTGATGCTTGGGATTTCACCGTGGCCATCTATAGATATACCAGTTTTCATAAATCATATTTCCTAACTAATCTAAATCCCATAGACACAGCCAACCTTCAGGCATATACACACACAAGCCCAGAAATTATTGAGTGTACACATTTCAGATGTTTTACTCTGATTAAATTAATGAACATTTACATAAATAATAGTGACAGTAACACATTTATGTCACTGCTGTCAGTGCAAATATTAAAACTTCCCAGTACACACTCTCTCAGACACACACACACACACACACACACACACACACACACACACATGCGCACACACACACACACACACACACACACACACACACACACACACACACACACACACACACACACACACACAATGTATTCATTATTCACTTTAACTATGCAGATCTTAGATGCCTGATTGTATGCAGATAAATTATATAAGACATAAGTAATATCCAGCATAATATATTTTAGTTGGTTTCCATTGTAAGTAGTACAAGCCATTTAAATTCCTTTAGTATAAATGAATACACAGATGCACAGTCATGCTCGCGCACAGGTCCTTGTAACTGATACTACAGTTATGTGCTCCTGACACACACACACGCGCACACACACACACACACACACACACGCGCACACACACACACACACACACACACACACACACACACACACACACACACACACACACCGCCACTGCAGTTAGTCATATTTTTCCTGTCATTTTATTTATTTTACTTTTCCTGCTCGCTGAAGGGAGCTTTTGTAGAGCCACTGTTAGTGAAGAGAAAATAAATAGTGGCTCCAGCCAGCAAACAATCCCAGTCTTGCTTCAAAGATCCTTTGCCAGAATAAACACTCTTCTATTAACTAGACTTTTCCTCTACATTAATTACACTTTTTTAGAATGTTGGGTGGCCAGTGGGGATCACTGATTCACCAAGCCCAGTTTAAGGTGTTTTAAAATCTACATCACAGACTTGCTTTGCAGGCAAACAATGTAATTTTTCCTAATGCCAGAGAGCTCAGGCTGATTTGTGAAAAGCAGAGTGGACTTTCTGTGGACTTGGATGACTGACGAATCCCATTTAACTTGTACATGTGAAATGGAGCATGATGTACTGAAAGTTGTAGGGGATGGGAGTGACTTTTTTAATCATAAAAGTCAGTTGCCATTCACAGTACTGTCAGCCTCAGCAGTTGATATGTTGATATGATGATTCATTTCCACAAAGTTTACCCATTACTGTATGTCCTAGATTTCCCTCCATGCAAGGGCTTTGAAAAACATAACTCTTAACTGTGTGCAGCTGTGTGCCATGAATTATCCACCACAAAGAAGAGGATGTATACAACTCTGTCTTCCTGTTGTGTCACTCTTCAAAGATAAACTTTTCAACAACATTTTTCCGTATTTTAAACAGGTCATCTTCCGTTTTTCCTTTCAATGCATAGTGGTAACAGCTGTTGAACACCTGAATCCTACAGCTGGCTTAACTGGGTGATATTTTATGTTGTTTGAAAATAATTATATTCATGTCTACAGCTGATTGGTGCAAATGTACCCATGTGTACAGCTTTTCCTTTTACAGATTTACTGTTTTGTAGTATTAAGCTGTTGTAACACATTTACCTCTGAAATCCTGGCCAGATGTTTTTCTGATTTATTTCTTTGTTTTCAGTTTCTATGCCATAGAACTGGCCGTCTTTCTGATTACATTGACTTTCACATTTCATTCTTTAAAATCCCATAGCCTTTTGAATTGGCAGCCTGTGTTAATACCGTTTGTCAACTACAAAACCTTTGGTCTTCAACTTCTGTTGCATTTAAATAAGTAAACATTATTTTTTTTTTCTTTTCTCCAGCTGTTAACAAATTCATATTTTATGTAAAGCTGAAAATCCAATACAATAATTTGCTTAACACTGACACTGAAACAGCTGCAATGCTGGTGGAAATTGTAGGAAAGGAATTTGATGCTCAGGGTGATTTTTTTCAAAAACAGAGCAGGCACTGACCGACAAACATGTGCAATAGGTAATGTGCTACACAGGAAGTATAGAGACATTATGATCAAGAGGTTTTATTTCAGCTCTGCATCATAAAGCCCAAAAGTAAATGTTTGCCCAGTTGCCAATGGGAAATACTGTATAAAGAAGTACTATTTTCCATCTTTGTAAAAAGGGAATTGATTATAGTATATCTTGCCCCATGGTTGACACTCTAATTGCAGACTTGTCACTACACCATACTTATTTTTTATTTATTTTTTTAATAGTGCTTTTGAGAATTCCCAAGCATGCCATTAACAATGAGAGTTCATACCTGAAATAAAGAACTTAGAAAAACACCTTGAAAGGGTGAGTCTTGTTTAAAGGTTTTTCTCCCTGAAAAATAAGTTGATTATTATTTGCCTGACACCCCCAACTTTTCCTGTGTAGACCAGTCTCACCTATTTTTACCACTGGGAGATGCCAAACCCTCTTGTTTCCTAACTGAGAAAAATATAATCACGCCTCAAATGTTGTTTCACTCTAAAGAGTTACTCATTGTTATTTAAAAAGATGACTACAACTTGTTACTGCTTAACCTTCCACAAGATAAAGTAACATGCTGTTCATTTTCTTATTTTCTGTGTGACTGATCCAGGAGATAAATAGATAAAGTAATTATGTCTGCATCAAGGTACCACCATTATTGGCACAGAGTGATAAAACTCTTGAATGCAACTCAGGTCACCTCAGATCAATTAGGAACTCTAGTTCTTTACAGTACAAGCAGGGAAGATGGGGGGTACCCATCATGGGGTGGGAGGTGCGTACACTTGAAAGCACTTTGCAGCTGATCCCTGGTTAAGGTCAAGGACACACAGGGATTTTCATCATCAGGTGTGCAGGACTGTGGATTAGTCACCACTGAGGTGGGACAATATGCCAGCAAGCTCACTGCATGTCTTTTACAGTGGAAGAACAGGTGTGCCCAGAGGGTTTGGACCTCAGAAACAAAAAAAATACTCCTTGGCAGCAATGTGATACTTTCCTAAGGTGCCTTGATCTCCTTACTTACCCCAAACATGGGTCAGACTTAGTCAGAAAGAGGCTAGTGGGGTTCAGCAGATCCAGTGAACAAGGTGAAGTCCCTAGCAGGGACTGATGGTCAGTGTAGGGAGACAAAAACAATGTAAAAAATAAAGTTACATAGTTAATGAACAGACCTAAAGTGTTAGTCCCTATAAAACAGATCTTTAAGCCTAAGAGAAAGAGGATATGCCAATGTCATCTGAAGCATTTATGGCAAACAAGATAGCAGAACCAATGGGCAGTTGTACAATCAGTCCCAAAACCAACAATCATGTGATTATATGTTTGTTGTTGTTGACATCAAGCTTCCCAGTCCCTGCTCCCAGTGATCCCCAACCATGCAGCTCCCATGCCCTGGTGGCTTGTCAGTGTGACCTGAACTAGAAGGGTCTGCCTACTGGGGGAGCACCAGCTAATGCAGGCCCTCATTCCATGGCAGGCTATAGGGGATATCCCATCAGGCACTGCAGGGCAAGATGAGACAGACTGAAGCCATCATCCTTTAGATTCTCACTAAGACTTTTTGCTTGCCCTAACCCCTCACAACATGTTGACATCAAGGGCTGTGCTGAGCAGACGATGATAAGAGGCCTGATGGTATGTCCTCCTCCCCAGGCCCTTAGAATACCCCCTCCCATCAACTGTCCCACACAACTAACCTGACAATTTCCTAAATCTGAGATCAGGCCTCCACTAAGATTCATTAAGAGCTCCACCAAGTATGCTCCCTTCCCCCAACCTGGTCCATCAAGTCCCCAGCCAGTAATCAAAATTGGGTCATCTGGGTCATAGTCAGGTCCCTCTATGTCACCAGCATAGATAAATCTGGTTCTTCATAATGCGTAAGGGTTGGTGATGTCAGAGGGCAATGAGACACCTTATGGTCCTGAAATGCTGCCCCCATAACCAAATTTCTTATCATGAAAAGAATGGAAGGTCAGTCTGGAGGGACCTCACAGCATTAAGACCCCAGAAAAGTAGGTATTGTATATTTGTTCATTGATCTGGAGGGTGTTCTGCTGCAGCCTTGATCCAAGGCAGTTAATTACTACACTTTTGCATCACATTTCTGAATCCTGTGTACTATGGGACACAGAGAAACTTAGAGATGGATCATCCGAGGAAGACAATGTTGTCAGCCACAGAGATGCCTTTTGGATTAAATGGAGTCTGCATATGAGTAGCAAGGAGTAAGATGCATTAAACAGCTTGGAAGAACTAAGCACTGGTAAAACCAGCAAAAAGGTTATCTGAGAGCTATTGGGTACAAAAGTACATCACACAGAAGATACTTCAATTTTTTTACCATACTGATAGGTAACCTCCTGCCAATTATCATTTCAGGCTGATACTCATGAAAGCTTTGAAAGTACTGAGTTTGAGTACAGGAACCAGTATGCCATGTATTCCTCTAAGACTGATGTAGCATTTCACATGCTCTTGCTGGGATATTAAAAAAACTGAATTAACATGCTAGTTATATGGAAATTCAGGGCAATGGAGATATGCATTAGAGCTCAACAGCTGTGGCATTGTCTTGCTTCAAATATTTATCTAGGGTAACTATGGGCAGGGAAGACTCTAGTTCTGGGTGAAAACATGAATTTTGTTTCCATTTTCAGCCAGGCTGATGTAGTCATGAAGAGAAGGGACATGCAGCAGTTCCCTTGTCGAATATTTTTGTTCATGTCTGGAAGTGACATTTGACTGAGTGACAAAGTTGCATACATGCAGCAAAAGTGAACAAGGAAAGCAGAAAGCAAGGGCTATTCCTGGGAATATGATGCAGCAACAAATTCAAATTGCGTAGTGTGTGTAAGCATGAAGCAGAGTACACAAGGTAAAAAACAATGAGAGAAAAAACATGAATTATATACAACAAAGATTACAAAAGTAGCAACGATTGACTAACCAAACCCTCGGAAAGTGCCACTTCAAATGAAAAGATGGTAAGGGGTTGTTTAAAGCAGCCCTAAATGGGACAATCCTGAAGCTACCAGATGAAAATGTGGATGGTACTTATGATGACTGTACTGCATGTGATGGTCTTGTTATTTCCCCACTACAGGCTTTAACATGAAGTAAGAAAACCATGTGGATCACTGAGAAATGATAGCTGTCTGTATTCGTGTCATGCTAGTATATTTCAGAGCAACTACACTGGAGAGGTGTGGCTGAGAGTAGGACTATGCATGAAATGGATCTACTTTTTCTTATGGAAAGGTCATCCTTTCGAAAAGAAAAAGTACAAACCCATTTACGCTAAAGTGCACTCAAATGAAAGTGCACTTTTGCGACTACCGGTTCAACAAGCCGGTAATAGTAAAAAAAAACACTGCAGCACAGCATCACACTATAGTGGGGATAAGAGAATATACCTGTTTCCCCACTGTAGTGCGATCTCGGAGTTAGTTTATGTAAAGTAGCGGGGGGTGGGGGCCCCCCTGCAAAAATTACTTTGGAGTGGGGTTTTTTACTATTACCAGTTCATTGAACCGGTAGTCGCAAAAGTGCACTTTCACGTAAATGGGTTTGTACTTTTTCTTTTTGAAAGGGTGAATTTTCAATAAGAAAAAGTAGACCCCATAAAATAAGATGACCACATAATGAGTCTACAAGAACAAATGGTATTCTTGTGGAAGTTTGGAAGTTAGGAAGGAAGAAAGTGATAAAGATATGGAAGATTTTGTTTAATAGTATTTTAAAATGAGGGGAAACACCAGCAACTTGGAAGAAAGCTTTGGTGACTGTATTACCCAAAGAGGATAAAGGCCCATCAGACCCAGCTTTATACAGGCCCGTTTCAAATTTAAACAATGCTTATAATGTGTTTATGTGGGTTCACTACAGAATCCCAAAATACTGAAATCCCGAATTTCAGTATTTTGAAATTCTATAACCAAAACCTTTAAATACCGAAACCCCACAACCGTGAAATGTACGCAAACCTACAGTGCAAATACACCACACACATACACATACACACAATCTCCCCCCACAATCAAACAAACAATCCTACACTGCAGACAAACAAGGGGGCAAGCCCCCCCCTGCATCCCCCATATGGGGGGCAAGCCCCCCCACCCCCTACATATATATATATATATATATATATATATATATATATATACTAACTCCGAGATTGCACACACAAAGGTAACTCACACACACACACATTTCATAGCCCCTTGCACATGCACATCACAGCCAAAACACACACTAACATACGTTAAAGCCCCTAAACAATACACTCATACATACTTACCTACACTTACACCTATGCATTCACACACCGCAACACCAGAAGCTCCAGACTTTGTTATTTTTAATTTCGTGTATCTGGCGTTTCAGAATTTCAAGGCTTTAGTATTATAATTTCGAAATACTGAAAGTCGGAATTTCAGTATTTTGAAATTATAAAGGGAACCCGTTTATGTCTATACTGGGTAAATAAATGGGAAAGGCATTGCCAGAATTGATAGATATGGATTAGTGTAGTTTTGTGGAGGAGAGGCAAACATTTGACAATATTAATAAAACAATGACGATCCAGAGAGAAGTAGAAAGCAAGAAAATACTGCTGTTGTTGGTGGGTTTTGATGCAGAGAATGCATTTACTATAGTAAGCTGTGATTTTAGAGTAGGCCAATGGAAGCATTTACATTCCCTGACACAATAGTTAAATAGGAGGATATAGGAGGGCTCATAGGCAAGACTTAAGGTGGGAAGGTTCCTCTGTGAGAAACAATGTTTGAACAGAGGATCCAGGCAGGGGTGCCCTCTTTCCCATTTATTTCTTTTATATTTAGAGCCTTTGGCAAAGAAAATAAGGGACTCAGAAATTCAAGGATATAATTAGTATGGTTGTTGTGTCTTTCGGCTTTTCCCGGTAAACAAGAAAAGTTGACTTTATTTGCAGATGGTATTATTTTGTAGGTGATAAATCCAGAAAAGGATATTTCTTTATTGTGGAACATTTTGTGTCTTTTCGGGATATAAAGTAATTGAAGACAAAACAAAAGCTATAGCAGTAAATCACATACCCACACGTGACTTGATTAAGCAATACCCATATTTATGGGGGTACGATAAGACAAAGTATTTAGACGCTTGGATTAAAAAGGATTCTTTTATGGCAGCTAAGGATTTATGGGAAGAAACTAAACAAAAGATAATGCAAAAACTGACAAACTTCAAGCTCTTGTTTATGGATAGCAAGATACAAGCAGTGAAAAATTATTTTAGTCCCTTTAGTTTTATATGCAAGCAAGATTCACTCGCTGTAGTGATCTTAACCTAGCCTGCAACATTAACAGGACGTGCTGGAGAAACAGATATGTCTCCCAGAGATTGCCACTCCTCTGGAAGAAGCTCCCAATTCATGTAAAACAGAACTCCTCAATGATCTTATTTAAGTGTAACTTAGACAACTGGATGGGAGACCGTAAGTTTACCCCAGGGGTGTCACCTATGTCCCTCTTGGATAAGGGCAGTCGGTGATGATCATAGACTTGAGCTGCAAATACAGACCATACAACTTGGTCAATAAAGGAACAGTAGTATAACATAGCTAGGCTTATAAAGGCCCTAGGGCCAATAGCCTAGTAACCTCCTATGAACCTATGAAGAATTCAGGCATTTTTTATCAAACAGAGGAGAAGTTGTGGACAATAATTAATAAGGATTTGAATTAATTTATTTTGAGTGGAAGAGGGTGAGAGTTAAGTAGGATAAGTTGATCCTCCCCATGGAACAAGGTTGTTTAGGATTACCTGATTTGTATGGATATTTTAGACCTATGCATTTAGGCTCATAGACATAACACAAGTAGAAGGTTATAATTCAAAATGGAAAGGGCTGATGATGAAGCAGGGGGGAGTTCTAGAAATAAGCAGAGAGTAGGATTTTGGGTGTAGATCCACAAGGGGAATAATAATAATAACAATAATAACCTTACAGAATATTCATAAAGCTGCAGAATGCACTCTAAGAAATAAGTCAACGTGAGAATGGAGAAAGGAGATTTTGCCAATAGAGATGACTACAAGTAGGGGTGCAGAAAATAGGCAAGAGCAGGCTTGAATTTACTGGAGAAAACTGACAAAGGAACCAATATATTTTGAACAAATAATTAGAGAGAGAGAAGGGTAACAGAGTGTGATGAGGCCAAACAGAAATTTGCACTGCAGGTCACAGATTGCTGTCCCTTCCAGGAATTAATAGCAGAGTACTGGCAAAAAGAAAGGAATAAGGGGGTCCTAAGTGAAAGACCTGTACAGGTAGAGATTTTAGTTGAATCAAGAGCAGAAGTTGTAAAAAGTGATAATTAGTAGGGCATATGTGAAGGCTGCTAGCCTAGCCAGATAGAATTTTGCAGATAATTCTGTCATTTGTAAATATGAATGTAAACTACAGGCTTGTTGTCTTAATGTAAAGAAATAGTGTTACATGTGGAAATGGAAAAAATGTGACAACAGTGCACTCTACTGAACAAAGTAAAGCATGTGGTGACCCTTTGATGTAGACAGTGGTGCCGAAGGGTCTAGATGAATAAATTCTTTCTATTGTTTTAACCAAGAGTTAAATTGCTAGATTTAAAAATGCAAATGTATTTTTATTGCTCTGCTTCCTGACCAGCTGCAAGATAACAAAAGGAGATGTTAAGAATGTAAATGCAGTTTCTGTTAGCCTGGGAACCCAGGGAAGTGTGAAGAATGATGTAATGTGTAGCCTGGGAACCCCAGGAAAGTGTGAAGAATGGTGTAATGTGAATCAGAACTGCAATTTCAATTTAAACAGAGAGAACCAGAGATTATTAAGCATTTTAGTCTTGACCATTCAACTCATCAGCACTCTGTCTATTTTCATATGTAAGTTATCTTAGACTTGTGTTTTCTTTTAGAAATAGCTAGAAACTAGAAAGATTAGACTCAGTGTTTTTCTGTGATGTCAGAACTGTACTACTGAATTATTTTAAGTATTTCTCAGTGATGTCTGAACTCTTGACTAGCACTGTGTAGTAAGAAGTATTGTCTTGTGTTTTTATTATTTATTATTAAATATTTTAAAATCTTTCAACTGTGGCTGTTTTGTGTAGAGATAATTTAAGCTCTAGAGTACATTGCATATTTATAGTGATAATTGTACCAAGTCACTCTAATAAGCCTTGACTGCTTAGTTATACTACCAATTGGATAATAATATTGCACAGTAATAACTGGACACCCTTTTAAGGGCCTTTGAGTAGCTGATAAATATTAGCTGGGTGGTGGCAGGCAGTGATACTGTATAGTCTGGGTAATAGGGGCACAGCTGGACAACCTGTGCCAGCCTTTGCCAGGAGTGTCTGTGTGGTTGTATAAACTCTTATCTCAAAGTGTGTGTGTGTCAGCTACTTGAGCAGGGACATGAAACACTGGTTGGACAGAGAGGGTGCTGGAGGTTTTAGCTTGCCCAGCTAGGCTGAGATCTGGACCCTATAGCTGTGACAGTGAGGAGTCTTATTGGGGACCTGGAGAGCAAGGGAGCGACCAGCCCCGGACTGACTGTGATCTCTATGTGCTCTTAAGGGAAATTGCATTTTACTGTGTGTATTTGTTATCCTTTCCTTCATATATGACATGTCCTCTCTGGTGTTAGTGGTGAGGATTCAGGCTCCTTGATTGCTGGGTCAGGGCACAGGCGTCACAGCATATAAAACACTGAAGGATAACTATAAGAATCAATCATAGGAGGTTTGAACAGATTGTGAAGACAGACTGGAAAAGCAATTTACAAAGGAACAATGGAAGAATATATATTTGGCTCTCAAGTATGCAACAAAATCTAGAAGGCTTAGCATTTTGCTTGGAAATGTTTGCATAGATATTTGTATTCCCTGAGTAGACTTTAAAGATGTTTTTGCCTCAGGTATAAAGCAAATGCTGTAGGTGTGATGGGAAAACAAGATGTAATTGGTAACATGTTTTATGAGACCATGATGAGTTGACAGATTTTAAAACTACACTTCAGAGTACCTTGTCAGAAATACTGGGGAGCAAATTGCTGCAACTAAAGAAAATTATTATTTTGAGCTTGGACACAGGCCTAGACATAGTAAGGCCTTATTAAGTTTAATGCTATTGGTTGTCAAAACAGTTACTAGAAAATGGAAATCAGAATCTAAATAAACTGCAACTGAAGTATTGAATATTGTTAAAAGAGATAAAAGAACTGGATGGGAGATCTTTAGGAAAAAGGAAGGAGCAAATTGCATAAAATAAATGGAAGTTGTGGAAAAATGCATGCTGAATAATGTTCATGAGGAGGAGTGAGGTTTACGAGTGGGAAGGAATTATTGTGCAGTGTATGTAATGTTGGAGTGTATGACAGTTATTATAATGAAAAAAACATATGTAATGTATAATGCATGAAAAAAAGTTTATTATGTCTGTTTACTTTTCTATTAAGGTATGCGTACCTATGCTTTAAGTGATAATTTAATAAAGGTGTTTAAAAAAAAGAGATGACCACACAATGGTTTTCTGAAGAGGGACGTGACCTGGGTGAATGCTGAAGTGACATTTCACCTAGCTTTAGTTTCTTTAGGAGCTGACTTCTACCACAAGCACAGGATTTACTTGTGGCAACAGGACTTGAAGGAATATTTTAAGTGACATCAGGTGGTGGTCGAAGTTAATGTTACAGTGACATTTTTAGATGAAAGGTGCATTTACCCTCCTGTGACAGTATGGCAGACATGGAAGAAATGTGGAAATATTATGAGACAGCTGGACTTCTGAAGTTGTCCCTCTGACAGGAAGATAAGCTGGATATTTGCTGTTTATTATTTTTCTTTGTAAATAATGAGCAAACATTAATTTAGCTGTCCTGGAATGTTGTCATTTTCTTTCTTCCCAGCCACCACCCACTTTTTAAATTTACTAAACTTCTGTTTATTATTTTGTTTTGTGTATTTATAGAAGGCATTATCTCACTTTTATAAATGAAATATCTTTTCACTGCTCAAATCTTTAATTCTCTGGTTGTTTTAGATATTTCTTTCTATTTTAAGTGGAATACTTCCTTGTCTTTCTCTTTCTGTATTACACTTTTTAAATACAGTATGATTTTGCTCAGATTCTGAGCTATCTTATTTAAAAACAATAGTGTCATTTTTGTCATCTTTTTCTGAAAGCTTTTTTGCCCTTTGTGCCAGCCAAACATCAAGCCTTCTTCTAACATTTGTGAGGCCATTCACCCCTCAGTACTGGGAACACCCAACACAGGAGTAATAGCCAACTGGAGAAGCCATCATACAAGCAGCTTTGGAAGTTGTTTGTGCTCTCAACAGCATCTGTAATGAGGGCATTTGTAATGAGGCATTGCCCCTGCTGACTGACATGAGCACCCGCATCACAGAAAGGTGTTTTATGCCCAGCTGTTGTGGGAGTGTGGTTCCATCCCTGTACAATGAGGACTACTATGATTGGTTATGATTGCTAAGCCCATGCCCAAGTTTCTGGATGTTATGGTGTCCTACAAGCATAGTGGCAATTGGACAAGTGGAACCACCACTCCCTCCACCAAGAATGAGTGAGCCAATGTTGACCACTCACTCCCAAACTCCCCAGTCTGGCTCTTTTGGCACCTCAGCTGCTATTTGAACTCAGCTCATTCTAGTCCCAGTCAGACCTTTCTACCTCTGTGCCACAGAAGCACACTACACTGTCTTTAAGAGCTGCATGTTATTTTCACTTGGGGACTTACTGCTTCTCTGATGATAGCTGTGAAGCTTTCTCATTGTTTTTGCACCTCACATTCGCTGGAGGTATTGCCTTATTTTATGAAAGCTTGTCCTCCTGAAGCCCAGAGCAATTGGTTTTGGGTAACATTAAATTATGTTTAAGTCAATGAAGTTTTCTTTCCCCAGTATATATAATTTGTAGTGCTCTAAATTAACAGATGCTATGATATGACAAAGTTTACCCTGGCACTTTTGTATCTGGGTTTCCACTGTGAATGTGATCTGCCCAGTTGGGCCTTCCCAGTTAATAAATGAAAACAAATGAAAACAAATAAATATGATGACCATGAACCATACCATCACCTGTTCCACCAGGCCTGAGATCTTCATTGCCTCCACTTTTGAGAATGCAGGCATAAGACTGCACTGTCTTGCATAGGCTAGAGTACTACCTGTCTGAGACCTGTACAACATCAAGCAGGATTTGGCTCTCACTAATTATAGCACTGAAAGTGTTCTACTTTGCAGCCAGCACATAAAGTCTACTTCAAAAATGCCTGTCCTTTTTCTGTCATTATAAAGATAGTGTCTATCACTTTTTTGTTTTCCTTCTTAAGAGAAAATCTATTGATAACTCCTGTGCAAAACTTCCTGCCATTTCTGGTTTCAGATGTGACTCATGATGCCTCCTTACCTTGTTTACTTGAATGTTCTGCTGCTATACACCCTTCCTTTTATACAGGAGAACAGTTTATCTTATTTTACTCACCCTGCCCCTCTTATCAGTGGTGAAAGTGGTATTCATTAATTTAATTGTAATTAATTACATAATATTTTAAAATGTCCCTGATTTTAGGCCTTTTTCCTTCAATATGTTTGGCTTTGTCCCTGATTTTTGAACAAAGAATCTAAAAAGTATGGTTGCTATTCATGATTTCCATGGACAGACTATGAAGGTGCAACCAAGGTTTATAGAGTATCCATTATGAGGACATGACAGCTGCATATATGCTGTTTCTTAATGTCATCTGAATCTGATTTCTGACATAGCCTGGAGTAGTTCAATACTGAGTGTGAAGTTGCTGAGATAAAAAATGGCCAAATCAGAAGTCATGGCTTTCTCACAAAACACTGTGGATTTCTCTCTGCAGATGAGATGAGAAGCTTCTAATCCAAATGGAGAAGTTTAAGTATGTTGGTGTTTTGTTCACAAGTGGAGGTAGAGGGGATAAGAAAAGTGGCCTGCAGATGAATACACTAGCATTAGAACTGCAAACATTGTATCAGATTGCGGTGGTGATGCAGTGGATGAATCACAAGAAGAAATGTTCATTTTACTGCTTGATCTTCCCATCATCCACACCTGTGGTTGTGTGTTTTGGATCATGAATGAAAGGATGGTACCAGGGATACAAGCCACAAAAATGAAGTTCCCTCAAAGTGTTGCTGAGATCACTCTCCAGGATACAGTGAAATACTTGGCAATGTGTGGATATCTCAAAGCAGATCCACTGTTCCACCAGGCTAAGAAATCATCTGAGGTGGTTTGGGTACTTAGTGAGAATGCTTCCAGGGCATCTCCCAAGGGCGGTATACCAGGAAAAGCCTACTAGTGGGAGGTCCCATAGCAAACCTTACAAGCTCTAGCATTAACCGTATGTATGTATTAGGCCCTGCTGACTAGAGTATTCACACCATGCATGATAACCATTAAAAAAGTCAACCCTGGTGATGTAGTGTCCCCCCACCCCCACCCCATTTACCCTTGACTTATCCCTGGTGTGTACTGGCTCCCCCACCTCTAATCCCTGTACTACCACTGTTGCCATTTTGGCACTTTAGAGTGTATCCAGTGGTCCCTCCCATCCAGGTTATGCTGCTCTGTGCCTTAGAGTACTTTATGGAGTACTCCCTGGTGTCTAGTGTATTATCCATGCCCCCAATCCCCATGGTTACATTGGTGCCATCATGACACTTAAAGTATCCCCCTACCTCACAGTCCCTGTAGTAATGTTGTTGGTGGTATAACACTTTGGACATTTCTGCAAGATGTCCAGTGGTTCTCCCTACCCTCCAATTCCCATTTTGATGTCCATGCCATTATGGCACTTTTAAAGTAAGCCCAATATCCCCCAAACCTGGTCCCCATAGTAATTTAGGTGCTAGAAGTTATTATAGAGTGTGTATTCCCTCCACCTCTGATCCCTGTAATAATGCTGGTGCTGGTACAACACTTTAAACTATAATCTCTACTGCCTGGTAGCCCCCCCCCCCCGAATCATCCAGCACTTCACTTTATCCCTGGTGATCCACTGGTTCACCCAACCCCTGTCCTGGTAGTAACACTGGTGCCAGTACAACACTTAAGAGATGATTCCCTAGTGTCTAGTATATCCCCTCACCTCCATCCATGTTTTGATGTCAATACCATTGTGGCACTTAAACTTAAGCCCTGGTGTCTAGTATCCCCCCCAACAAATCATGTTCATGTTCAACAAATGAACGTGGCTTTTTGGCCATGTTCACTAACACGAAGTGGTGGGAATGGTCATGCTGATCTACACAAACAAGTGCTTTCTTGAATCACTCATACATGGCTAGTTATCATATACGTCGCCCCACCCCCACCCCAGAATGCCTTATTAGTAATCAGCACAGCCACCAGGCCAGCCCTTTATGGTGCTGCACGTCTTCATGTTGGGGGAACATGTGGTACCATGTAAGAGTGAATCAATATTAGATTTTTCTTTCCTTTTACTTCTTTTTCATTTTTCTTAAGTTTCTGTGGGTCACAGTATAATCTGTTAGTCTTAAATGAAAACAATAAATAGTTAATATAACAAGTCCACTTAAAAAGGATTCCCTGATGCCCTGAAAAGATGATTTCCAATGGGAAATAATAAAAGCAAATCAAGCTGATATTTTATAACAGCATGAATAAAGTAATAAATTAATAAAAAGAAAAAAGTTAATTGCAAAGTATTTAACTCCTAGGATGCACTGCATTAACTGACAATATTGCAGGTCTGTAGAATATATGCATATATATATATATATATATATATATATATATATATATATATATATATATATATATGTATACACTGAGATAAAAATTAATCATATTTTAAAAGATCCCATTATTTCAAAACAAAAGAAACATATTCAATTGATTTCATATCATATTTGGCAACATATTTTACTGTTCTATATGTGATGTATAATGTTTGCAAATGTTAACTTGTTAACATAGTTTGATTTCTTTTATATAAATGTACGTCTGCCTATGTCACAAGAGATAATGCCATAAAGGTATTTAAAAACCACATTATTCTGTTCTACTTATTTCATTATTAACTGGTTTTAATCCATTATGACTATACAGCATTTTATAGTGTTACATTGCTCCTGTAGCAATTCTTTTCAAGGATGTCTGATGAAATGAATGTGATGCTTTCCTTAGAGGGCTCACACCCCCACATACTGCTTGTCTCACATGAAGTATACGCCCGTGGCCCAACACAGGTATTGCTTCTTTTACAGTACACATATCAATCCCTTCATTCGGATAGGTGGTCAGACCAAGAAACACACACACACACACACACACACACACACACACACACACACACACACACACACACACACACACACACACGCACTCACACACATGCATACACGCACACACGCACACATGCACACATGCACTCACACACACACACACACACACACACACACACACACACACACACACACACACACACACTGCTAGCAATCTGAGGTTCAGATGCACATTAAAGAAAAGCAAAAAGCAAAAAACTCAACAGCTATCCAGTATCTGATTTCACATAATTTATTAAATAAGTAACAGCTAGTTTTGCTTTCCTGGTCTTATCAAGGCAGGACAAATAACAGTGGTTGCCCAGAATTATTTTTATACAACTCTTTAATGACACCATAGCTGAGGCTTATTTAAACAATAACCCCCAACTGGATGTGGGTAATGCTGGATTTACCCATGGTTGATGTAGTTTGATCAAGAGGGCCAATATACTTAGAAATTGTCTGTTTGGTAACTACAAGCTCATCCCTCCTAAAGGTAAAGCGGATGAATAACATGTTGGTCTTCCTAAATTCATACATCCACTCCATGTAATACTTGAGCTGTCAGTGCATATCCAGAGTATGAGGAACCTCTTTTTCTTGGATTCTGGGAGGGTGACTGACTGATTCTGGGAAATCTCCGAAATCGTCTTTAGAATGAAACATGAGTTTTGTCCTGAGGGATACTCAGTCCTTGTGAAAAAAGAAATCTGTTCCTTACCAGTAAGGGCCTGAATCTCCAAAATGTAATTTACAGAAGTGATGGTTACCAGGAATAGCATTTTCCAAGAAATGATTAGACTTCATTGCTCCTACGCTAGTGGGATCCATCTATTTCCTATCATCATTCCATGCTCCATAGAGGAGAATGGCAGTGGGGGGGAGATGCAGCACTCCTTTTGAGGAACTGTAGGAGAATGGCAGTGGGGGGAGATGCAGCACTCCTTTTGAGGAACTGCTTTACCAGCTGCTGATGGCTCACACTCCTGCTGATTGCAAGGTCATGATTTGCAAACGTAGATAAGTGCACCTTGACCATGACATAACTGAGGTCTAGATATAATCACTTAACTAAAAGGTGAGCTGAATTGTACAGGTGGCTGAAATACATCAAGATCTCCTACAGGCTAACCACCTTGGGGCAGTACAAGGTGTTATGTTATCCAAGCTGAGAACCAGTTCCACTTAATTACATATGTCAGTTGAGTGGAGGGTTTTGTGGCAGCTTTGGTCACCTCTGAGATACTCAACAGCAAATCTGTTGACATAAGAATGTTTACATTTTATTTGTCTGTGTGTTAACCAAGTAGGTGGACAGTACAGGTTTATTTTCATTCATTAAAACATCAATAACACAAATCAAGTATTATGATAATATATATATATGTGTGTGTGTGTGTGTGTGTGTGTGTGTGTGTGTGTGTGTGTGTGTGTGTGTGTGATTTTATATATATATATATATATATATATATATTATATATATATAATATATATATAAATATATATATATATATATATATATATATATTATATATATATATAATACGTATATATATATATATATATATATATATATATATATATATATATATATATATATATATATATATATATATATATATATATATATATATATATATATATATATATATATATATATATATAAAATGCACATGTCACAATTTACATGCATTTAGCTAAGAAAATATTTAAAACGGACACAAGGCATGTAGAATACATGACACTTGTCATGAAATAAACAGGATTTTCCAATAGTAGGCAGAAACTTGTCATTTGAGTTATGACAGAAAAAGGCAGTGTAGCATAAACAGTGGCCAGATTTGAAGATATTTAAAATTTTAACTGCAAATATCATATCTAGGTAATTGAGGAATGCCTGTAGTACAATGGGTTGTTTGATACAATGTAGTTTAGTGCATCAGAAATGTGTACAACCACTGAGCAATTTTCTGAAAAAAAAAATATCTGAAATGGAGCTGATTATCCCCCTCCTCAACTGTGGTGGGCATCCTTGGCTCTGACTTCAAGGGATTTCTATGTTATGGTCTTTAGGGCCTGAAAATATGTCACTCCTTGCATTCAGGTTGAAATGAAAAATACGTTAGGGTTTACTTTGCTGAACTTTGCAAAGGGTGTAGATTCAGAGGTGGGAATTCATATGGTAACCTGTGAAATGGGAGAAAAAAGCATTCATCACTAGCCCTCTTGCTGTGCTGCACTGAGCAAAAAAAAGGTTTAAAACATATTCTCCCAAGGGGCAAATAGGTGCATTTTTTTAGTTTTCTACTCATAGAAGGCTCCAGATAGCCTCAAGCCCCAGAAGAGGACATGGGACCCAACTCAGGGCATTTATAACTCATTTCCTTCCACTGGCATGAAAAATGCAAAGAAAATGGTGCCTCTGTCTATGACCCAGAGCTAGACAAGCATTAATTCCCTGTACAGAGGGTATGACCTTGTGCTGTCTTACTTGTATAGATATCAGACAGCAAGACTGGTTACTTGCAGAGCCAGATCCAGCACTGGTGACCTAGGCAGCTTCCTAGGGCCCATGTTGGCTGGGGGGACCCAACTTCGCTTTAAAAATAAAAAAATCGGTAAATACAAAATGGTGGGATCATTTCAGAAATACAGCAATCATCAATACTGCAAGCATCATGACCTTGTGGGAGATCTTTCTTATTTCACAACTTCCATGAGCCCAAGAATCTTCCTTATTAGGACAATGTCCTATCATTAGCTAAATCTATGTGGGAGATTAAAGTGTGTGTGTGTGTGTGTAATGTCCCAGTTAGAGGCACTGACTAGTTAAGTGACTCTGCAAAGAGTCAAACCCTGGACCTTAATTATTAATGGCAAGCAGTGCCTTAAACCTCCACACAAACTGTCAGGTCTCCTTTAATTTTATTTTATTTTTTTGATAATCACTAAGGATTACAATCTGTCAGTGTCATGCATGAAGTTTCAAAGCCATGTTATTCAGTGTCAGTGGTACAACAAGCTGCACACTTGCTTTTTGGTACAGATGATTATGGGTTCTTTTCCCGAAACAGGTAGATTGATTGCTGACGCTAATGTGCACCATAAGGGGGAATGGGGTGCTGCACCCCTGAGTGTCTTCTCCTTTGGATCAGATGTCTAGAAACTATGAAGCTCTTGTTGGTTTGCCAGCTATTCCCCATTGTAATATTATCAGCACACATTTTTTTTTGTTACTGTAACATAAGCAATTTATTCTTCAAGGACATCAGGCACTGAATCTGTAGATGAAACACTGAAATACAAAGTTGTTTGCCAGCAGCAACCTCTTCATTAGTTACAGTTCTCTTTAATGTGGAATTATTCAGATGATTTTACGTCTTCAGAGACTGTGCATATTGACTGATATTTCTGGATTGTAATGCTAGCAGTCTGAGTGGCCTTTTATGGTTGAAATGTTCTAAAATGTGTAGCTTTGTCATTATTGGTTCATATGTTTTAGTTCATTGTGTACTGGAAAAAATGTTCAAAACTACAAATTTAAAATACATTCTTAACGCGTGGTGTTGATTATACAAGAAATATAATTTAATACAATCAGGAAGGTGAATCAAAGAACACATGCATTTATGCATGGTTCTAAAACTGTGTACAAGGAGCCCATGGTTTGAAAACATCCCAAAGATCAACTTAATCTGCCACTGGCCAGATGAATGTTGTATGAATATGGGTTTCAATGCATTTTCAATGAATGTGAGTTTCAAAGGCAGAGAGAAGTTTACTGTTGTTCATACTAAGTGCGATTTCAGTGAGAGACTGTATTGTTTTGTTTAGCAAATGACCATCAGTGTGTGTGCTATAAAATTTGACGTAAAAGTTTTAAATTTAATCCAAATATCGATACTCATTGTAGAAGCAAAGCAGAAAATAGTATGCACACTAACAAGTTTGAACAGTGTTTATGGTAAATGTTGAGAAATAGCCAAGTAATTGGACACTGGAATTGCTGTGGTGAGAAGATGGGGAACTGTTGCGGGGGGGTGCAGCTTTTGGGGGGGGGGTAATCCATTATCCTGCCTAGGGCCCCATTTGACCATGATCCAGTTACCTGAATAGATGAGGTTAGGGCCCAGAAGCACTTTTTCTCCAATTCTTTCAGGCCCAGCTGGTTGATTTGGAATAACCTCTCCAGGGGGGAAACACTCCCTGTACTGTGTATGAGCTGAAGTGGACACATAAGTTGGGACTAACAGTGGAGCACAACCACTGATGGGGAGGGTTGGCCAATAAGCAAGTACAGGGAATGAATCATAAGGGAGGGTAACACCAGGCTGGGGGATAGGGTGGAGTACAGCACCCCTATCTGACTGGCCCAGAGGCTAATCCATTCAGATATCAGTCACATCCATGGCTGGTGACATGGACAGATTCTGCTGTTTGTGTCCCCAGTGGATAAAGATAGCTGGTCATGAGACTCTACAAGCTGCACCAGGAAGCAGTTCATAGTAATGAGGCTGGCATCTAACTCCCAGTGTGCTCATGAGCAGTCATCTTCTGCACCTGATACTGGGTAACCAAATGGTGTCCCTCATGGCTACTCTTAGAAGAGCAACCCTTCTCTCCCCTTCCTTAGAGGTGACCACAGAGGCCACTAATAAGCCCCCTAAATTGCCTTCAGCAGGATGACCTCCATCCCCCTGCTGAGAAGCAGGCCTTCTGACTGCTGGTGACCCAGCTTCAGATGTGTCAGCACATTTCCCAGTGTCCACCACTGCTCTGTGGCTTGCACCACAGCTGGACTTGTAGAAGAACAAGAAAAAAATAAAAAGTAATAAAACTGCAATTTTATAGTGCTGTCATAGACATGGTATACATATCACACCACAGAGAGTATCAACTCTCCGGATACAAACCCCCTGTTGAACTTGCCCTCATGCGTAATTACAGAGAGTTCAGTAAGCTGTGAAACTGTTAAATAAAGACAAGAAAAAAATAAAATACCCAGTGCTTTCAATAAAAGGCAGGCACACTCTTCCTAACCTCTGCCTCCCACTGGTGAAGGAGGTCATGGTGGTGTCCTTTTGGTCCCTATAATGATACCTGCACTGCTCACCAGAATGTTTGTCAACAAACTGGAAGGCATGTCTAGGAGATAAAAAGGCTTAGGCAAGCCCCCTAAGAAGTACCTCATCTACAAATATCTTAAACATAGACATGCTCATTGCCCTGCACCTTGACATATGGCTAAGTTGAAGGAACCCAAATATTATATTTACTTTCACAAATGCAGTTTTATCCACCATAATAATATTGGAAAGAGGTTGAATAGTTCACTGGTTAACAGTAGCTACATGTGAAAAGAAAGAAAATCATCTTCAGTAGTAAAAGGGAATGTACACAACAGAGCAAACAGTTCCTCATAAGTCTAAACAAGTGAATTGGGGAACTAGTCAAGTCTCTGAAAGCAGACTTTGAGGTAAAAATAACCTCGAAAGCTAACGATAACCATAAGGCGTTTTTCAGATATGTCCACAATCTTTTTTTTTTTTTTAAACACCTTTATTGAATTATCCCTTGTGACACAGGCACATTTACATGTATATAATAGTAATCAAACTGTATTAGCAAGTTAAAATTAACAAACATTATGCTTCACATATATTAATATATATCATATAACCTAAGCAACATTACATACATTATTCAATTTCTGCCCCTTTTTTTTTAAACAAGAAACATTTTTATTAAACCATCACTTGCAACATAAGCAATCATACATTTATATAAATAAAAACAAACCACACCAACACAATCCTAGTTGCAAGATTTTACATCACAAACCATACTAACACACTCCCAGTTGCAAACATTATATATCATTTAAAATCTACCCAACCGTTTTCAAACATTACATAGCTCATTTAAATGCTGTCTTCTTTTAAATCTTATTCCTCCCTTGTATGTTTTGTTCCCACAATTCCCATTTTTTCCTATGTCCACAATCTTAATGGCAACACCCAACAATGTGCAAAATTACTTGTAGATGGCATCACCTATATTCAGCTGGAAGATATAGCAAATCTGCTGGTCGACACTTTCAGCTCAGATTTCACCTCCCCATCATCCCCATTTCTCTCCTAAGAAATACCCTCCACCACTCCACTCCCAATTATCACCAACGAACAGTTTACTACTGTACTCTCTAAAGCTAAAAACACAGTTTCAATAGGGCCTGATAAAATAGCAGATTGCCTCTTAAATAGCTTAAATCAGGACTTATCAGGTCCATTAGGATCTCTATTTTACCACAGCCTCCCAACTGGCTTTGTCACAATATAGTGGAGGACAGAAGCAGTCATCCCTCTGCATAAAGGGGATCCATCTACTGACCCGGGAAACTAGAGACCCATACATTTGACTAGTCTAATATGCAAGGCCATGAAAAGAGCTGATATAAAATGACATAGGAAACCTCCAAACACTGGACCCAGCCCAAGTTGGCTTTGTCAAGGACATGAGGAAAGGTTTTAAACAGCAAAACAAACCACAAAGATGGGAGGAAGTGCCACAATAGTATCCTGGCTGGCGGGTGCCAACGCATGTTTTAGCGTTTCACGATACTGTTCTGTCTTTGGATTGTGGTACAGTTTCTATTAAACTATTGGATTTTACTACTTCGGAGTAGCGTGGCTTTCTACTGTTTTTGCCAAGGTTACCTCACCGCTTGTTTTTGTGAACTTTTTGGCACCCGCCAGCCAGGATACTATTGTGGCACTTCCTCCCATCTTTGTGGTTTGTTTTGTCAAGGACATGTCATGCCTACTGAATCTGATGGATTACTTTAAGAAAGTCACTAAGACCATGGATGACGGTCAAAAATCCATACTATCTACCTTGACCTGGCCAAGGCTTTTGACACAATTCTCTACTCAACCTGGCCAAGTCATTTGAAACAATTTTCTACTCGGGTACTATAAGTAAACTCACAAAACTGGGCATAAATCCCTATGTCACCAGAGAGATAGCCAATTGGCTCATGGACAGGACACACGTGGTTAAAGTTGGTGAATCCAGGTCCAGCAAGAGGCCAGTTACTAGTGGTGTGCCACAGGGTTCAGTGCTGGGACCACTCCTGTTTGAAACATATTTCCCTGAAATCAAGGCTATTGTAGAAGTCCTTTGGATGACAAAGTTTTCTGATGACTGCAAGTTGGGGGTACTCATTGAATCCCTCAGTGTTGTAGATATCCTTCAGAATGATCAGACAAATGATTGGTACCAGAACCATGGCCTAAAACGAAATGTGAAAAAATGGATTATCATACCCTTTTGGAAAGTCAAATACCCCTGCAAGTAATAACATCAATAGCACACCCCTAAGAGTAGGCTCAGAGGTGAGAGATCTAGGTATACAGATAGATAGTAGCCTGAACTTCGACCACTATGTGTCCACAGTGGTGAGGAAGTCCTTCTATGTGGCACAACTTATAAGTAAAGGTATGACATCCAGATCCAAGGAAGTTATAGTAGTGTACTCAGCTCTCATTAGACCAATAATTCAATGTGTCACTTGGAATATACTTGACTAGGCACGTACTGCAGCTGGAGTGGCCTCAGAGGTTTCTCACAAAGAAAATACAGGGTGTAAACATGTGCTATGTGGATAGACAAAAAAGCACTATCCCTTTACTCTGTCTCCTACTGACTATTAAGGGGTGACCTATGCCTAATCTACAAGGCACTCACGAATGCACCCCTGATGGACCTGCTACACATCTGCAAGTCAAACAGCATGAGGGTCACCCAACCTGGGGATCTAAACAGTCAGCGACTCCAACAAAGCGTGCTGGAGAGGCAGATATGTGTTTCAGAAATTGCCCTTTCTTTGAAATAGGCTTCCTATTCCCATTAAGCAGAGCCTTTCCCTGGCCCTCTTCAAGTGCAATTTGGATAAATGGATTGAGAACTGCAAATTCAATTCACACCTGGGGTAGTGCCTGTGTCTCTTATAGACAAGGGTAATCTGTAAGATACTCAAGGAATATGCACAAATCCATGTCATCCTTTTGCCCCAAGGGCATATATTGGGTAAAATCAGGCTATATTGTCTAGGTTTATAAAGGCTCGTATGCTGTTAGCCTAGTAATCTCCTTTGAACCTATGAGTTTGTAAGTAGTACCGTAGAAAAAAGCGGTTTCTTTATAGTTGTAAATATGTCTAGAGAACTTTTCTTTCAGTATTTTATTAAATGCCAGACGGAATATGTTGTTTATTTGGCAGTCTTCACACATGCAAGCTATTATGTAGGAAAAATAAATCAATAAAGTTGCATATCATTGAGAATATGACTGAGATTAGGAGACAGCAAAACACAAACCAAAGTATTAAGGTATCATATTCAAATCATTTTGTAATTTGTCTTTACATGTAACAGAACAGAACTACATAAAGAAAAGAGATGGTGACTTAGATAACAAACATTGTACAAGGGACAGCTACTGGATTTGTAAATGTGACAGTTTAGAAAAAACAAGTGTTGAAACTTTTCAGTTTGAATATTAACTATAGAAAAGAAAGAATTGCATATTATTGTTGTTATCTTGTGGGGAAAAGCTGTTATGACACTGTCATTACTATATTTGTAAAGGTAAACTCTTAATTTTAACAAACCTTCTGCATGTCCTCCCTGCGGTTGAGTGAGTTTTAAAGAAATGCAGGTATGTGTGTGTGTGTGTGTGTGTGTGTGTGTGTGTGTGTGTGTGTGTGTGTGTGTGTGTGTGTGTGTGTGTGTGTACATGTGCCTTCTGTGAAGGTTGGATGCCGGGCTGGCAAATAGACACTGTAAAAACACTACTGCCAATCAATCTGTGGACCAGTGATCCACTGTTGCGACCCCTAACCAGGAAAAGCCAAAAGGCATTGCTTTTTTACATACATACATATTTCAAGCACTGACATTAATGCCCTTCTAACTTGCCAATATACTAAAACACTTGTTCCCATAATGTGTCCAGGCTGTTCTTAAAAATATCTAAACTAGTACTTGCTTTAATGTAATTTAGTAGTCTGTTCCGTGCATCAGCTACTCTGTCAGAGAACCAATTAGTGTGACTATTTACGATCTTCTGTGACTATTTACTATAGACTGCATTTTCTGCTCTTTGAGCTGAAGACAAACAGTGAAGAAAGAAAGAAAGAAACAAACAAATAAATAAATAGTCTTCTTCACATTGTTTCCGTACACTAATAGATGACATCTCTTCCACATTGTACATATCATACATAACTAATTTCTGTGTGCCCTTATCTTACGTTTGCTGTCTTTTACACTTTGTGCTCTCTCCCCTCACAGTTTCACTCTCTTCGTCTTCCTACCTCCTTACTCTAACCATCCTTTCCTGTTGTCATGTATACTGTATTCTTTGATACCATTAGTTATTGATTCAATGCTATATTCACACAGCGTTTTGTTTGTATTCATAGCACTACTTGTTAACTTGCTTGTCTATGGTCAGTTATATTTGTCTGGGATGAGACTGTAATAAGTCCATTTAAATCAGTCTTCTACCCCAATTACCAAACTGAATAAATACAAATAATTATAGAATGACTTCGTATTAGTATTAAAAGCCATGTATGTTGATTGGTCAGCCTAATCAGCGTGCCCATCGTAAATCAAGCATATACCAACAGAAAAAAGTCCAGCTGCTGAAGTACCGTTGAGCAGACAGATTTTTTTTTATTGATATATGCCATGAAGGGTTGTTCAAATACAAAAAAAATCAGGAACATTCTGCAAAACTAAAAAAGCCAAAACATACCTGATTTTCCCTGTATTTAAGCTGTATCTCAGCAGATTATCTTTTCAGATAAGTCAGCTAACAATATATTGTCAAATGCTGCCTTCAAAGTCCACTCACCCAGAGAAGTATTGGCCTTCAGTGTTTGCTTCAAGAAAGTCTCAGTGGTAGACATTTGTGCTGCAGCCAATTGGTCCTCAGTGCACACATTCACTAAGTCTTACTATCTCAACCACAGCTTCAGTAATCAGGTAGTTCAGTAATCAGGTTACTTTCAGGACTCAGATGTCAGACCACAGGGCTTGTGCAGTCCACTGTCTCCTCCCACCCTAGTGCTACTACCTACTTGCAATGTACCCCCACTGATGACCTATCACATGAGATCATTGAGGTACGATATAACACATACACACTTACCACAGATGTTTATCTATGAGAGAACCCTCTTTGTTGTGTCAGGAATACTTTCTCTCCATCCCACTGTATATGAGTGGTCTTCCCATAGCTGCTGCTGCTGTTGGAGTTCCCTGTAAGTTGCAGGGATATGTACATTAGAATCACTTGTTTAAAAATGCAGTTCTCTCCAGTCAGTCTACTCACTCCCCATCACCCAGGCAAGGGATATCCATGAGGGGACCTCATTCAGACGGCCTTCAGGATTGGTTTGAGGATTTTTTTCTTATATTTAGTCTTGTTCAAAACTGTGGCCCCTGGCAAGGGGGCATCCAGTGGGCTGTCCATGGAGGCATCCCCTCACTTCTACAAGGGGTGTGCCTTCCAAGCAGCCCTGACACTCATCTCACAGCACAAGTGGTGGTCTTTCTGGTCTCTTCCAGGGAGATTACACTGCACTATGTGCCTCTGAGTGCATGCAAATCCCTCCCCCCAGGAAAGAGGAGAGGCCCACACCTCTTCACACTTACTTCACCTTCCTTCCTGGCTCCCCAAGTGCTGGGGACACTACTTAAACCCTATTCATCTGGGTCACAGTCAGAGCTTTAATTGTGTGACATGAAGGCAGGCTAAATCTGCTTTTATTTTCTGGTTTGCAAGAAGTTGCCTACAGGTAGCATGCAGGAAAATTGACAGGCTCTGGAGATGAGTGCAGTTATATAGCTGGCATGTTACGTCACTGCATGTATTGGAATTGGGAGATAAAAATCATTGGTGAAGAAAGTTCCAGCCAGTGATCCATCAAGAAAGAGCTTCTTGTAAGCAACTGATACATTAGAAATGTGTACTATTTTCTACATAGAAAACAGTGTTCCATATTAATAAATATACCTGCAATTTGTTTTTTTATTTTTGCCTTTTTTTGCTTCAACTGTTTGACAGTCATCATCAGTTCTCTCTAGACCAATTGACCCATTCATCTACCTATCAATGGGGTAAGGATCAGCCAGGACAGGCCACCATTTAGGGCATCTATATTACTCGATTGAACGTTTAGGTTAATGAATACCTAAACATTGAATTGGTAATATTGAAAAAGTAAAACAGCAAATGGTCAATTTAATGTAGGGAATTAATTCCCTTGGCCGCAAAAAAAAATTTTAAACTAAAATGAAGTGGGGGGTGGGGGGCTTTGCCCCCACACCCCCCAATGGGGGATACAATACCTATTACACATTCAGACCACCCTCTAAAAAGGAAAAAAAGAAAAGGAGGAGGTGTTTCCATTTACATAACACACAATCACACCTCTAGATTGGACCAGCAGGATGACTCACATGAGCTACTCCATGCCCAGCTGATCATAGGCAAAATCTCCCACCATATCATTGCTAGCTACAGGTCTCCAGCCATAAACCATGGAAACCACTCTGCATACCTGAGGTTACTAGAATCACTTACCATTCAGCCCAACATACTACTCATGGGTGATTTTAACTATGCCTCCATAAACTGGGAAACATACATGACTACTAACATGCAGACTCAGAGATTCATGGACTTGCAATGCAATGAAACAGCTAGTCAGCACTCCCACGAGGGGCTCAAATATCCTTGACATAGTACTTACAAACATATGTCCTCATTGGTAAGATCAAATCATAAATCAGTCTCCTATGAAATAAATGTAATGGTGGAACCCCCATCAAACCCTAAAAACCTAAAGAATTTTTCCAAGGCAAATTACCTTCTATTAAGTGATAGCATAGGTAATTTTAATGCTCCCTATACCCAGAAAACATGGAGACATACACAGAAGTATACATGAATGCCCTGTGCAACCACTTAAACAACTGTAAAGAAATAGCAGTACCTAACCGAACTAAACCCAAGTCTAGCCAGAAAAATAAGTCACCCTGGTGGACCCCTGGCATAAATAGACTATACAACAAAGGAAGAAGTTCCTGTCTAGAAGTAAATAGGAGAAAGAAATCCCTCAATAGGCAAAGCAAAGAAATAGTCAAGTCTTCAAAAGCTAAATGTTGTGTCTTTCGGCTTTTCCCGGTTAGGGGTCGCCACAGCAGAACTCCGGTCCACTGATTGGTAGTTGAATTTTACATGCCGAGTTACCAGCCCTGACGCACAACCTTTAACAAAGGTATGCCCATTCACGAATGTCTCCATGCAGAAGACGCTCTAGCTGAGAATCGAACCGGACAGCGTCTTACTGTGAGGCGACAACGCTACCGCAGCACCACCACTGCTAAGTCTTCAAAAGCTAAATACAAGACGAAAATAGCCCCACAAGCAAAGGATAATCAAAAAGCATTTTTTAGTTTTTCCGAATTCTTAAGGGAAACACTAAACAATGTGCTGAGTTGCCTATAGAATGGCACTACCTATACTCACCCAGGAGAAATAGTAAACCTGCTGGCCGATTGATTCAGCTCAAATTTCACTCCCATTATCACCTGCAGTTACTCTCAATGAAATACCCCCTACTATTCCTTTGCCTGTTATCACAAAAGAACAAGTCATCACATGGCTTTCTACAGCTAGAAACATGGCATCAATGGGCCCTAATGGAATCCTAGGGTCCCTATTAAATAGCTTGAAACATGACCTAGCAGACCCACTCAGATTTCTATTTAACAACAGTCTCCAGACAGCCTTTGTCCCAGTAGAGTGGGAACAGCAACAGTCATCCCTCTGCACAAAGGGGGACCATCAACGGACCCAAGAAATTACTGACCCATAAGTCTGACTAGCTTCATATGCAAGGCTATGGAAAGGATAATCATGGACCTGATTAACAACAACATAGGAAATCTCCAGACTCTAGATCCAATCCAGTGTGGCTTTATAAAGGGCAGTTTCTGCCTGCTCAGTCTGGTGGACATCTTTAAGAATGTCACCAAGGCCAGTGTTGAGGGTAATGCAGTGCATACTGCCTACCTTGACATAGCCAAGGCATTTGACACAATACCCCACTCGGGTATTATAGATAAGCTCACAAAATTAGTCATAAACCTCTATGTCACCAGATGGGCAGCCAAATGTCTCATGGAAAGGACACATGTTGTTAAAGTGGGAGAATCCACATCCAGCGAGAGGCTAGTTGTGATGCCCACCAGTGCTACCAATAAAAGATGGGCACCAATATGTGTCATCCCCACGCTGGGCTGGTAATCAAGAAGCCTGAATCCTCAACACTGACAATGGAGAGGGATGTGCACTTGGAATACAAATTAATACACTCAGTATTTCCAGATGCAGACCTCTCTGCATCAAGTACAATTTCCCTTAAGAGCACACAGGGAATACATTCAGCCCGGTGTTTGGATGTCTTTATATCTGTCTCCCTCCAGATCTCCAATAATACTCCCCACTGGTACATCTGTAGGGTTAGGTCCTCAGCAAAGTGTCCAAGCAAGTCCTCCAGCACCATCTCTGTAAACCCAGTGCTTTGTGTCCCTTCCCCAGGTAGCTGACACACACACTGAGAGATTTAATTTTCACACAAATATACATGGGAAAGGCTGGCACAGGTTTACTAGCTATGGCCCCTTCTACCCAGACTATAAGGTAGATTCACTGCCACCAGACACTCAACAATCAGCTACTCTAAGCCTCTTAAATGGATATCCAATTATACTGTGTGATATTAATATTAATACAAATGGTAGTAGTTCACCAAGATGGCTAAGCCTTCTGAAGTGGCCCTCACAGTGTCACCAAATATATATCAGTACTCTCAAAGGTTAGATAGTCCCTACAAGAACCAGCCATGATAAAAGTATTAAATATATTTAATAATAAATAATAAAAGAGCATGAAAATACTGAATATATATTCACAGTAAACCACAGAGTTCAAATCACAGAATATATTGAAAACATTGATGGACAGACTCATACAAATACAAACAAAATCTACTAAGCTTCAGTATATTCCTGACTGAATCTAAAATAATTTTACTGTTCCCTAGTAACTTACTTGGGCAAGGCAAGATGAAATACATGAGCAGTCTTTCTAGTAAGACTCCCAAACAGAATACTCTATATCCTGAGATTACTCCCTGTAAAATATAATATCCAAGATGACTTGCGGAATGACCTCATCTGGTCACCTGAATCTAGGTTCCCACAATATCTCCTTCTGAGGTTTGAGACAGGAGTTTAGAAGACTGCTACAATACATATTTTGATCTTTTATGGCAATGACTAGGAGCCAGAGACATTTACAAAACGTCCCCCTTCTTTACAAATCCTAACAGGTAATGACTGCTCCCAGACCTAGCGTCTCCAATCCTGCTCAGTACTGTGGGGTGAAGTTCAGTGATTTAACAGCTCATTTATATTTCCATTATTTTTCTTAAAACAAGCCAGCTGGTTAACCATTGCTGTGCCAGTGTCCTCTATTAAAACATATACATTTAATTCAGACACCATAATACATGCACATTTCTCTTCATTTCAGCAGGGTGCACTGTTGATACATTTTAACACAATTAACACAAGCAAAGCTCACAAATACATTTTCAGCACAAGCATCTGTACAGATCAGTTTGATATACAAATAACATTTATTTATTTACAAAATTCCAACTAGCTATGCTGGCACAAGTCATACATCCACTGCCCTACTTTTCCCTGGTATGGCTGGCAGGACCTCCTGTCATCACACTAGTCACCATTGAAGTATCATGAGGCTCAGTGTTGGGCCCCCTCCTGCTTAAGATACATGTCTGAGATGTCAAGACAAATGTAGATGGCCTTTGGATGACCAAGGTTGCTGGTGACTGCAAGTTGGGGCAATCACTGACTCCCCAAAGAATGCTGGTATGCTACAGAATGTTCTGATGCAGACTAATGATTGGAGTCAGAGCCATGGCCTCAAACTACATGGGAAGAAGTGCATAATAATACCCTTTGGGAAATCAAATACCCCTGGAAATTACAACACTGACTGCAACTCCCAAGAGTGGACCCAGTGGCAAGAGAGCTGGGTCCTCTGATAAATAATCTGATAATCTGAACTTGACCACCATGTGTCCAGCTCAGCTTATAAGTAAGGGCATAGCATCCAGATCTAAGCATGTCACAGTGCCACTATACTCAGCCCTCAGCAGACCAATAATCGAGTACAATGTACCCTTTGGCATGTACCTTGCCAGGCACCTGCAACAGTTGAAGCATCCTCAGAGGTTTCTCACCAAAAAATACAGAGTAGAACAAACATGTCATATTGTGGACTGATTAAAAGCACTATTGCTGTATTTAGTTTCCTACTGATTACTGAGCAGTGATCTCTGACCCAGGCCTGATGGAAATGTTGCAAATTCATAAAACTAACTGCACAACAGTTACCAACTCCAAAAATCTAAACATGATCTCTGACATGAATAGATCATGCTGGAGAGACAGATATGTTTCCCAGACACTGCCCCTCCTCTGGAATAGGCTTCCTATTCACTTGAAGCAGAGCTCTTCCCTGACCATCTTCAAGCACAATATGGACTGATGGATGGGAAATCACAAATTCACTCCTGGCACCCATGTCCCTTATGGACAGAGGCAGTCTGTAAAAATTGTCAAAACCTTGCTTGCTGATCCTTGTTATTTTTCCCCTAGGGATAAAAATATTGGGTAAAATATGGGTAAAACTGCCTAGACTTGTAAGGGCTCTTGAGCCATTAGCCTAGTGATCTCCTATGAACTTATGAAACTGTTGATGAACTTCCTATGTCATGATCACTGGGGATTTTTTTTAAGTGGCAAGTCTAGTTATGCACATATCCTCCTCATGATATTAAATCCAAGCTGCTATATATTCAGAAAGCACTGATGGATCTGAATGGAGAAAAAAGCATTGTTGCTATAAGACAAATGTACTAATACCAACTTTTCTGACTTTCCTAGGAATCCCAGTAACCCTTACCATATGTCAAAAATAGGCAAAATCAGCCTTTTAAGTAAAAAAAGCAGTTGTAAAAATCGCATAAGAGATGTCAAGGAAATACCAACCAAGACTCCCTTTTTACTGCCAATATTAGCAAATAAATATTGTTGAATTATTTTTTTTCCTCCCTCCTATCGTATGCAGTTTCCAGCAGGAGCAAGGTTACCTATGTTTGCTTTTCAATATGTAAGAATAACTACATTCCAATGGAAAATACAAACTGTTTCTTAAGCTATTCAGTAGTATCTGACAAAGAGTCTGTTCCAAGACTACATCAGCTCACTTCTTCGTAGCACCAGCACTTTAATCCTCTTACAGTTTACCAATTACTAGATAAGAAAGAAGTCCAAGGAGTCCCTCTACTAGAACAAGGAAAGGTGTCTATTCCTAGCCTGGTTGCAAAAAGGCTGGAAACTGAAGGCTAACTCTAGATCTGTCCAAGCTAAGCACTTTTGTGTAAATGCATAAGTTCAAAATCCTACCTTTATACTCTTTATGTCATCCTTTTGTACCAAGGTACACTAATAGCAACCCTAGACTTGGAAGATGTGCACTTAAACATTCCAGTCTCGAAATCCCACAGAATATGTGCCATGTTTTCATTGGGAAATCAGTATTTATAGTTCCCCTCTTTATTTTATTTTTACCCACAGTCTTTATCACATGAATTCCTCCAATATTTGCTCATCTTAGCACAATTGCTGTTTAAATTCACCACTGTGTGGATGACTGCATGATTACCTTTTTTAAATGGACTCAGTTAAAGCTTTTCAAATAAGTGTTATTAAGATCTTGCAACTAATCAGTAGTTTAAGCTTCACTCTCAACCTGAAGAAGTCAGATTTACAAACCTCACTGATAAAACGTTTTTGGGTTCTACTCCAAGTTTCACTTTTACAGGCATATTTCTTTCTCAGGACACAGTGAACCACATCTTTCATTTTTTTCTGCTAGACCATTATAACAATCTTTCTATTATTTTCATATTTTACTAACATTTATTAAGAACACATTACCATAGTTCTCAACCTCTTATCACAAAAAATATGGAAAAAGCCAAAATAATGGGGAAACAAAGCCTCAAAAATAGGGTCACATTTTAAACACTGTTCTTATAAACTTAGAAAGTGACTAGTATAAAAGTTATTCTGTTACTATGCATTTTCTGGAGGATATAAAGTTTGAAACTCAAATGACTGTCATTATTTAGTAAATTCAGACCTCACTGATTTGCCACAAAAATCCAGAAAATCACAAATTTTATGAGGAACATACCAAACATATGAGGCAAAAATATGGACATTATACGGAAATCTGTACAGTTGAGAGTTAGGCACATTACATCAGACATGAATTAACATTTCATCATACTTAAAATTCCATTTTGCTATAAAAAGACAATTAATCTTAATCACTTATAATGTGTTTCTGAATCTTACAAACCATGCTTACTTTCAGTATCAGCTTGATTCAGAGAGGTTATTTAGTCTTAATGATAACAGACAATCAGTTACTTTCCTCCTCTTATTTTATGATAGAGTTGTTAACTTTGTCAGATATTTTATATTTTCAGGTGTTCTTACAGATCTAGATTTGTCAGTGTTTACTTAATTTTGGTATACAACAGTGGCTATATTTATAAATTATTTAAATGGTGGTATAATGCTTCTCTTCCACTTTAGACTATACTTTTTATAGAATTGTAAATATACATCAAATATGAGTGTACAGTGACTTATCAATAGAACCAGGAACTGGGTCATTAACAATACCAAAAAAAATTCTAGGCTTCTATAAATTCCCTTCTAAACTGGGATCCAAGAAAAAAACTCTGCTGTTCTCCAGAATACCCCCCCCCCTCAAAATAACTATCATGTTCAATAAGCATTTCATCTAAAGCATTGCCAACTTAACCACATTTTGCCTTGACATCTATTTTCTTCCTCCTCAATAATTCACCAGACTCCACTCCTACCATATCTCTGTCTACACTAACCATGCAACCAGTCCCCACTATCTTTAATAAAAAGCTTATACTTAAACTTAAACTGTGCTCAACCATTTCAGATAACCTCCCACCAGAATATCTCAGACTAGTAGCTGAGGCCATATCTTATCCTATCAGTATTCTAACAAACAGATCTATTCATGAATCATATGATCCACTTTTATGGAAAAAGTCATTTTTCATCACCTTGCACAAAGGAGGCAACTCTGCTGATATATCATATTTTTATTCTATTGCCATCCTGTCCCCTTTCTAAAAATTATTAGAAAAATGTATACATAAACAGGTTCTAAACCATCACCTTCAGAACCAACTTCTTACCCCTACTCAGCAAGGCATGCGCCATGCCACAACAAAGCAGCTGCCTTAATATCCTTTATGGATACAGTAAATAAGGCCAGAAACTCTGGCGAATTAATGTCCTCTCTGTTCCTTGATCTGTCAAAGGAAGGCCCGAATCACACATTTCCAAGAAAATGCTCTCCAATATAAGGATGATGACACTTTTTGAAGATTTCAGTTTCACCCTTTTTTCTGCATCTGAAAAGTATAAATGTAACACACTCCAACCATAAACTGTTATAAAAAGTCAGATAGAAGCCAGTTAATAAATCATATGTGGATATAATTGGCTTCTATCTGACATCTGAAAAGTACAGATAATTTATTTGAATAACAAAATGCCAATACAATTTGTTTATTGTTACTTTATTTGATAGGACTGTGTATATAACTTGGAAATGCAGGGATTAAAATGTATTTTTCAGTGATATAGAGATAACATGTAACTGCGGTGGTGGTGCTGCGGTAGCATTGTCACCTCACAGTAAGACATTGTCTTGTTCGATTCTCAGCTAGAGCGTCTTCTGTGTGGAGATATGCATGAATGGGTATACCTTCATTGAAGGTTGTGCGTCAGAGCTGGCAACTCGGCACAAAAAATCTACTGTCAATCATTAGCGGACTGGAGCTCTGCTGTGGCAACCCCTAACCGGGAAAAGCTGAAAGACACAACAAGGAAAGAAGGGCAAAATGATATCTCATTTTCTACCATTAACTGCATGTTCATTACAAAAAAAAATTGCCTTATAGCTTGAAAAAGTAGCCAGTTATGAGTCTCAGCCAAATTTACAAATTATTTGATTCATGGATAAAGCAGTGTTTCTTTTCATACAGTTAAACAAAATTAGAAAAATAATAATATTTTCAAAATGTATCATTTTATATAAATTAGTGCCTTTTATAAAAGCTGATGAAAAACAGATACAAATACAAAAAGTATTATATTTTTACTTTGGATATCTATACATGAACTGTCTGAATGTAGTTAACATATTGTTAATGCAATTAGCCTGGCTCCATGGCACAGAGAGATGGAACTCTTACTGTGACCCAACTGACCAGGGTTTACTTACTGTCTCCAGCAATTGAGGAACCAGGCAGGAAGGGGGAGGAGTGAAAAGTCATGACCTGCTTTTCCTAGGGCTGGAGAGGGTTGAGTACCCTCTGAAGTCATGTAGTCAGGGTGTTTACTGGGCAGAGACTGGGAAAAATCACTACCTGTTCTTCCCAGGAAGGATAGGGCTGCTTGGAGGGAACACCTCTTGCATAAACAAGGGGACAGCCTCTGCCATAAGCCCATTGCGCAACCTCCCCAGGTACTTTGCTAGGTGTGAGTAGGGGGTTAAGACATAGCACGAAAAAGCTCAACCACCCTTGATTGTTTCCCCTGGCTCTCTCCCCATTGACAGGGCACAAATTGTTTTATTAGTCAGGAGAGGACTGACGATCAGCAGGCAGTGAGGCAAAACGCTGGCGAATTACAACATGTGGGTTTAACATTTAAATAGATATGTATATATAAATATATAAAATAAATCAGCCATAACCTTTAATTTTCTATAATGTTGGAATGGCTGAACAGTTAGTCCATGTTAGTGCCCTCACATATGGTTTATGTATTACTTTCATTCTACATTAGAAGAATGTGCAGCCACTGAACTAAAACATTTAAATACTGACGCTAAAGAATACAATTCAGTATCAAAAATATTAATCCATACATCTTCCCAAATTTTAGAAAAATTATTTAAAACAACACAATGTCTATTACTATACCAAAAAATTAAGTAAAATGTTATTTAGCTCTGTAATTTTTTGTCTGGACTTGAACATGTAGATTGTAATATGAAAAGAATTTTGAGAGGTAGTCTTCAAATTATAAGATTAACGTGTTGCATTTTTCAATTACTAATGCAATTTCTTTTGTAATATTATTATAGCTTGAATGTACTAATTCACTGATATTCCTTGCACTAGTACTTCCCAGAAATTTCAACTTAGTTTTATTCCAGTTGTACCACTGTATACCAACAAGTCAATGGAGCAAAGAAAATCAATAGCAGCTAAGATAAAATTAATACCAAGACCACATCTAGGCCTCTTGGGATTTTCCTTACTGTCTTAGCCGCGTCTAATTTTATTATTCTGTGGACTTGTTGGGGAGCATTAGTTTTGGTATTTTTCCAACTAGGAGCAGTGTTCCGTGGTGTTTGTTTTACTCCAATTATACTCAAATCCATTTCAAATCTTGTTCAGTAGTTTAGATGATCACCACTGTGCTTGTTTTATTCTGATTGAATTTTAATTTATATATATTTATAAAACATTTAATGCATTTTGGAAATGTTTAATATTTGTATTTATATTTCCAACCAACCAATAGGATTATATAATTTACAGAAAGTTGTATTGGGGACTATATTGTTTGTCGCTAGATATCTAATTGACACATGAAACCTAAAAGATTGCTGGCAACCTGTGGTAACCATTAGACGCATATAGGAGTAAGAAATTGAATGCTGTGCTTCCCCAATTTCTCTCTCTCCTCCAAATTTCTGCAATTACAGAGATGGTAAATAGATAGATAGATAGATAGATAGATAGATAGATAGATAGATAGATAGATAGATAGATAGATAGAGTTTGTGGGTGGAGGTTTGCTCCCATGCTGTGGTAGAGGCTGAGAACTTTTCCTCTTCAAAAACATTTTTTAGTAATTTATGACCTTGGGTGTGTCATTGTTTTGACTACCAACTTCCAAATTTGTTAGATGTTTTGGGTTCAAATAATCATGTGTTAATTTAGTAATATTTAGGTTATTCATAATGGAGGGGTCCGAATGGAGAGATGAAAAGTCAGCAAGCAAAGGAGACTAGTAGTGTTGAAATTGAATTCATCCTCAAGTCTTGGTGAGCACCTTTATGAGGTGGACTCTGTTTTTCACAAAATCTCACCAAGGCGACACTGATATATAGACTGTATTTGTATAGCATACATCATGGACAGAAGTAGGTCAAAAGCTAAAAAAGATAGCTGGGTGCACAAGACCCAGGATAAAAAAGTGCCCGATCCTGGTAGGAGCACTGGTGCAAGGACTGGAAAAAATGACAGTGGAGAATCCTCAAAATACGGAAACATTCCTACAGTTGTGCCAGGCTAAGGGGGAGGATGCCCCCCCCCCCCCCCGTTGTAGAAGGAAGTAGAAGTCCACATAAATCAGAAAAATTGATAGGCCAAAGAAGAGCCATTAAGACAATAGAGTGGACTATTGGGGATAAGTAAGAAATTATATATTGTTACTATTATGCAAAAAGCCCAGAATTTCCAGACACAAGATATACAAAAAGGTTAAGAGATAAGTTAGAGGAAAGAAAAATACTTCAGCAAGAAAAACTGTCAGAAGCTTCAAATAAAAATTTGGGGTCATTAATACGACATATTTTTGAAAAGCAGTATATAAATCAAGAAACTTTGATTTGTTTGGAAAAAGAAGAATCTGAAGAAGTACAAAAATGTAATCAACAAAACCTAGATATTTTTGAAAAGTATAAAAAGAAATATGGAATGGGAAAGAAAGAGAGATTTGATATGGTGCAATATTTATGTAAAGGTGAAAGCCAAATTAATCAACATAAAGAAGGCAGCCCGAAAAGTATTCAAAGAGAAATACAGGGAAAGGCATCCAGATATAGAAAAATTCACAATAAATAAAATAATATCACAAAGAAGGAATGTAGAAAAGAAGATTAGTAAAGTAGAAATTAAAAAAATAAAAGTTGAAGTTATAGATTGCCTGCAAAGTGATGGATTTGATGTAGAAGGCCTAACACAGGCTACGTCACAGCATGACGGAATGAGTCCCCAAAGTAAGGCGAAACAGGAAGATCAGGAGACATCTGAAGAAGAAATATATGGACATGGAGGAAAGGAAAAGAGATTTAATATGGTGTGATATTTATTCAAGGAGAAAGCAAAACTAATCAATACAAAAAGAGAAGCACCAAACATATTTGAAGAGCAATACATGCAAAGGAATCCAGACGTGGAAAACTTTACAATACAAAAAATAAGAAGACAAAGAGGAAAAGTAGAAAAGGAGATCAGTAATGGAGAAGTTAAAGAAATAGAAACTGAGATCATGAAGTACCTCCAAAGTTAAGGATTTAGTGTAGAAAAACTAATTCAGAATGCACCACAACAGGACAGAGCAATGGAACTCCAAATTAAAGGGAAACCAGTGGAATGGGAAGCAATTGGTCAGGTGCCATATGAAGATATTTTGGAGCCTTCCACAGAAAACCAGTATAAACATCCACTTGAAGCTGGACAGCAAGGAAAGGAATAGGAAACTGTGGAAACTCTGACACAGTTAATGCTGAGGAGTGATAGGTCAGTGAGTTCTGATATGACAGAGCAACGGATGGCACATGATGAAACTGAAGATAATGTACCACAGGAAGATGCAATAAAACTTTCTATAGAATGCCTAAAGGGAAGGGAAAACAAAAAATGTGCCCTCAGTCTAGAAGAAACCCCCTGCCATAAACAAACTGTACAACAGAAGGAAGAAATTGTTGCAAAAGAGAGTAAAATCCCATGAGTGGAGGAGCTCCCTGGTCAGCCTCAGTGAGAAGCTGAGATCCCTTATAAGATCCTCCCAAGCTAGCTACGAAAACAAAATCGCCACTGATTCTAAGGACAATCACAAAGCATTCTATAGCTATGCCAAGAATCTCAATGGCAACACCCAGATCTGCTCTGAGTTACAGCACAGCTGCATGAAAATTACAGAACAAACTGATATTGCCAACATCCTGGCAGATAGGTTCAGTGCTAACTTGACCCCCCTCACCCCCTAAAGAGCCCATATCTATACAGGAAGAATGCAGAGTCCCTGTAATCACAACTATGCAGGTAAAAGATAGACTCTCTAAAGCCAAAAGCACAGCATCCATGGGACTCGATAACATCCCAGGCTGCATTTTACACGAACTTCAGAACGAACTGGCTCCCCACCTAAGCACCATGTTCAATCATAGCCTCACATCAGGCTTTGTACCCACTGAATGGCGTACAGCAACAGTTATCCCACTCCACAAAGGGGGAGCCACCACTGATCCCGGGAACTATCGCCCATTAGCCTGACGAGCCTGGTCTGCAAGGCCATGGAACGTATCATCATGGAACTCATAAACAAAGACATTGGTAACCTCCAAACTCTGGATCCCACCCAGTTCGGGTTTGTGAAAGGTAGATCATGCCTCCTGAACCTGATCAACTTCTATGAGGCAGTCACCAAAGCCGTAGATGAGGGTAAGGTGGTTCACACATCCTATCTTGACCTCGCCAAGGCTTTCAACACCATCCCCATTCTGGAATTATAGCTAAACTCACTAAACTAGGCATAAATCCCTATGTCACAAGATGGGTTGCCAACTGGCTCACTGACACAACCCACACTGTAAAAGTTGCACACTCCAAATCTGACCTCAAACCAGTGACAAGTGGAGTACCACAGGGTTCAGTCCTGGGACCTCTCCTGTTCGGTATCTACTTCACTGAAGTACAGGCTAACACAGAAGGCCTCTGGCTAATGTAGTTTGCAGATGACTGCAAACTAGGAGCCATAGTCGAGTCCCCAAATGATGTGGAAATCCTACAGAAGGGCCTCGCTGAGACAGATGCCTAGTGTCAGAGCCATGGCCTCAAGCTCAATGCCAAAAAGTGCATTCTCATCCCCTTTGGTAAAAACTCTGTACCCATGAACTACTACATAGACAGCAGTCTACTTAACACCGAATGTGTGATAAGAGACCTTGGGACCCAGGTGGACAGTAGTCTGTCCTTTGATAATCACATTGCCACAGTAGTCAGGAAGTCCTTCTATGTGGCACACCTCATCATAAAAGGGTTCTCATCCAGGAAAAAAGAGGTCATTGTTCCTCTCTACAAGGCACTCATTAGACCCATTATAGAGCACAATGCCTCTTTTGGAATGTACCTCACAAGACATCTGCAGCAGCTGGAAAGGCCACAAAAGTACCTCACAAAGAGGATTACTGGCCTCAAACAGATGCCCTACATTGACCGTCTCAAAAAACTCCAGCTTTACTCCGTAGCATATTGTCTACACCGAGGTGATCTGTGCCTAACATATAAAGTTATGACAAACCCAGAGCTGTTGGACATGCTACACCTAAAGAAATCCCAATCACTCCGAGCTACACGCTCTAGGGACCTAAACCTTGTCACCACAATAAACAGGACATGCTGGAGGGATAGATTCCTGTCCCAGAGACTTCCCATACTCTGGAACAGGCTACCCATCTATGTCAAGCAAAGTTCTTCATTAGCACTCTTCAAGAAAAATCTTGATGAGTGGACGGGAAATAGGAAATACACCCCGGGGATCACTTCTGTGTCTGTGCTCGACAGTGGCATAGGAAAATAACTTTCCTGGGTGGCATAAGCCAGGGAACCTTGTTGGCTAGGCTTATGTAGGCCCTCAGGCCAATAGCCTAGTACCTACCTATGAACCTATGAACCTAAGAGAAGAGTTGCTTGACCTAATAGAGATGGACATATTAAGATCAATGAAAGAAATACACTGTAGAAGCTAAATAAAACCCAAAAAGTCAGAAGTTTGATAAAACAAATGATCACAGTAATTAGGACTGTCCATAGAGATTCATGTGATATAACAGAAGTAAACAGGATATAGTACTGCGCAGCCAAATTAATAACTGATAAAGTTCTACCACAAGAACACAGGGTAGTGAAGGAGAGAAAGGAGAAAAATCAAATACCATCATGGAAGTATCGAATAGAGAAAAGTATAAGGCAACTAAGACAAAAAGTGTCACTACTAGAAGAGCATAGAAGAGGGAACAGATCAACAAAAATACTCAGAAAGATAGACATGATAAAAGCAATGCATAGTATTAAAACAGATCAGGATCTATCATGCACTATCACAAATAATAAACTAAAAATCTCAGCATAGGTGGAAAAAACTTGAAGAAACATAGACAAATATAAAGGAAAAGTACAAAATAAGCAATTTATTGATGACACAAAAATGTTTTATAGAGAATTGGGAAAGAGGGTAAAAGGAATTGAAAGACCACCAAAAAAAAAGAAGAAATAAATTTTGGAGAAGAATCTATGAAGATCCTGTGGAACATAACAAAGATGCTAACTGGATAGAAGAAGTAAAAGAAAGAATAAGAAGTTTAAAGGTACAGGATATGAAATGGGATGAAGTAACAACCAGAGAGATTGAAACAAAGTTAAGAAATGCCTCTAATTGGAAAACCCCAGGCCCAGATGCAGTACCTAACTTCTGGTTAAAAGTACTAACATCTTTGCACAAAGATTTAGCCAGGAAAAAGGACTATTTATATGCGCACCCTGAACAAACACCAACTTGGCTAACAACAGGAAAAACAATGCTCTGACTTAAGAGTGAACCTGCAAGCTACTCTAAAAATTATAGACCAATAACTTGCCTTCTGACGACATATAAGCTATACACAGGAATTGATGCCAACAGAGTTTATAGTAATTTAGAAGAAAACTCAATTAGGGGCAATAAAAGAAAGTCTTATGGAACAAAGGATCATTTGTTGTTAAATAACGTCATAGTAGAGAGAACTGTAAAAAGAGGAAGAATCTGTGTATGGCAAGGATTAACTACAGAAAAGCTTTTGATAGCGTCCCACATTCATGAATAAAAGAGTGCTTAAAAATGTATATGATACATCGTACACTGATCAACTATATTACAGTGACCATGAATCAGTGGAAGACCACTTTGTAATTAAGCCATGATAAAGGACAAATTATTATCCCAGGGATAAAAATTCAAAGGGGGATATTCCAGGGTGACTCTGTCACCGCTGCTATTCTGCCTTACCCTTAACCCATTAAGCTGTCTACTTAACAGCTTAGGCCATGGCTATAATTTGGCTCCTAGGAAACAACAAAGTGTAAAGACTTCTCATCTTCTCTTTGTCGACAATTTGAAACTGTATAGCTCATCAGATGAGGAACAGAAAGCACAACTGCAAGTTGTCAAAACTTTTTCAGATGATCTAAAATGTCATTTGGTCTTGATAAATGTGCAAAAGCAACCTTTAAAGCAGGAAAACTGCAACACCAGGAAAACATCAGTTTGGGACAAGAATGTGATATAAAAGAACTTGAGCAAGAGGGAGTGCATAAATACTTGGAAATTGATGAAGAATTGATGAAGGCTCAACAATAAAACATGAACAAATGCAAATAAAACTTAATAAGGAATATTTCAAAAGACAAATTAATCCTGGAAACAGCACTGACATCTAGGAACAAAATCCAAGCTATAAACCAGTTTGCTCTTCCTGTCCTAACTTACAATTTTGGAGTGACTGACTGGCCCCAAAATGTGTTAGATAGATTAGATTAGAAAACAAGAAGGATGCTTCATGCTCAACAACTGATTTATAAAAATCAGTGCATATCAAGATTATATATTCCCCGTTCTGAAGGAGGGATGGGCCTCCTTGACATTGATTACATGTATAGATCTGCAATCAAGGAACTCCACACATATCTGCTGGGGTCTATATTAGAACATTGAAGTTTTAAAACTTCGAATGTTCTAATATCGACCCTAAAACAGTGAACGCTGAAAATAGCGAAGCTGCAGAACACCAAAATATTTCCTAGGGTGGAAAGTTACGGGTCGGGTTCAGGTAAGTGTGCGATTGTGCGGACGTTAGGGTTAGGGCACGGGTTAGGTGAGTTAGGGTTAGGGCGCAGGTGAGGTGAGTGTGCGATAGTGACAGACATTAGGGTTAGGGTGAAGTAGGTGAGTTAGGGTTAGGGTGCGGGTCAGGTGAGTGTGCGATAGTGACGGACCTTAGGGTTAGGGTTTGGGTTAAAGTAAGTGGATGGATAGTAGTACATGTATAGTTTAGTGTAGGGTAGATGTAGTATTTTAAGTGTATGTGTGTGGATTGCTGCTTTTTTTTGGTGTGCTTGTGTTGTGTGTATGTTTCTTGGAACAGCAAATTTTTTCCCAGGGAAAAAAATTGCTGTTCCGGGTGTTAGAGATTTTAAGCTTTCGCTTAAAAGGGGTCGATGAATTAGCGTTCACTTTTCTAAGCATTAACTAATTTAATATAGACCCTATCTGCTTAACTCACAAGACCCAAACATAGTGAAAGTTTTGAAACATGAGGAGAATAAATCTAAGATAACTTCTCTGCTTAATCTAGCAGAAGCATATTGGCGTAAAGCAGGAATGGAAATCAAACCATAAGTAGATAAAAATCAGGCAGCAAGTGAATGTGCGAAGAAACAAAAGAAAGAATATAAGGTGAAGGATCACATGAGAAGGCAAGAAATGTGGAAAAAGCATAAATATAGTTGCAAGTATACAACATTTCTGGAAGAACTTTATGTCGATCAGGAACAAACGCAGGAATGGTTAAGGAGAGGTGAATTTAAACCAAGAGATGAAAGGTTAATATTGACATCCCAAGATAGTGGGCTGCATACACATTTGTTTACAAAGTCCATTGAACATGTGGGAGAAACAGACAAATGTAGGTTTTGCAAAAAATAATTGGAAACAGTTGCACACCTCATTGCTGGTTGCGACATACTAATGGCAGAAGGATGGTATACTGAAAAGCATAATAATGTGGTACGACTGCTGCACTGGGGATTGTGAAAACATTATGGCACTGAAATGGCTGAAAAACACTGAAAACATAAGCCACAAAGCATCACAGAAAATGATGATTTCTACATCACGTGGGATCATCCATTACCAACAGTTCAAAAGATAGATGCTAGAAAACCGGATGTAGTGGTCCAAGAAAAGAAGACAAAAGTAACATTGATCATTGAAATTGCCACACCCAGTGACTACAGTGTCCTGCACACAGAGAGACTCAAAGTCATAAAATATCAGGATTTCCAAGCAGAAATGAGGGCAATGTGGAAGAAAGAGACCCAGATAGTTCCAATAGTAGTATGAGCAATGCGTCTTATAAAAAAGAGTCTACAATCATATTTAGATATGCTACTAATACATGTAACTCCATACGAATTACAGAAGGAATCATTACTGGGCACATTGCGGGTGCTGCGAAGAGCACTTTTGGCTGACATCAAAGAGTGAAACAATACTAATTTCATGAACTTTAATCGTACTTTGACTTAGGAATGCGGTCCATTCCCATCATGGTATTAGAAACCCAAAAGATTTGGAGAAATTAAAAAAGGGAGGAACCATTGTATTTTGAAATTACAGTTAGAATTAATTTGAAATCCTTTTATATTTTTTGTTCATTTTGTTAACATTTGCAAACGGTTCAATATCTAATGTGACTAATAATGATAGAAGGCAACCTTTTTAGTACCTTTAGTAATCTTATCTGCTTTCAAATAAAATACCTGTTTTAATAGATGATACACTATTATGATATAGTTGTTTTGACAGATTCATCAACTGATCAGAAAACCAAAAATGCCAGGGGTTCTAAAACAATATAAAGGTAACAAACGAAGTTTTTTCCTAGACTTAAACTTATCATAGTTAGTTCTTGCTTTTTACTATTAGCATAATAAATTGATGTCATTGTTTAAATAATGTTATCATACATATGGCGGTTAATTATAAATTGCTGTTAGTTCTTTCTAACAGTAATAACAAATACCAGAGTTCTGTGACCTGTGTATTCTGACATGCATATTGTTCCAAATGTCACACTTCACATAAGAAAAATAAAGAGGCAACTCAGGTAAATATGGAATCAGAGATATTAATTCTTAATTTGATCAATTATTTAAATGGGCAGAGTGTACAAATACAGTCAAAACTAGGCATAACATTTCAACAACTGTCTACAGTACATTTCTTAATCACAAATACATTCAAAATGGCTTGGGAAGCTCTCTTTTAAGATTTCAGAATATAGGTGGCTTCAGCTTCTTACCGAATAAAGACACATGCATACATTAAAGAAATGTTGGCATTTCATTCCTCCAAGCTAATTTCAAACCGCACTAAAGCCTGATCTTCATCAGTATACCATAGACAATAAAAGAATAATGCTATACTTGAGCAAGCTGGAAGGGACATGTTACTGTCATACTTACAGACCAGTCATGATAATCTTGGAACAGGTTTTGTCCATGGGAATTGCTCCTCAATTTCCTTCATCTCCGGTCATATGAATACTCAGGCAGGCTCTTTAGGAAGGTAGACTTCATTGCATCATCAGCGTAAATTGTACAGTTTGGTGTTTTTTTTTTTTTTGTTTGTTTTTTTTACAGATCATGCAATGTTGGGAAAAACAAATGCATATTTTTTTGCATCCCAACACACTTATCAGATGCCTCTGTTTTGTGCTTTATCTTCATCATAAATGATTTCTTACAAATATTCTTTTTTAAGCACCTTTCTTAAATTATCTCTTAAAACACATGCACATTTGAATTAACAGAAAAGAAAAGAAGCCATATTAATTTTTTTCATGTCCATGCATTATACATTACCACATATGTTTTCTTCCTTTTTTAACAATTGTCATTCACGCTAGTATTACATAAATTGTTTGAGTCCTGCCTTCTTTTAAATCTCACTCCTCCACCTCCTAAATATCTGAATGTCATTCTGTGTGTATTGTTCTCACAAATTCCATTTATTTCTATATAATTTGCACCTTCCCTTTTCTAAAGATCATACCTCCAGTTCTTTTATCTCATTTATAGTATTCACTACATCAATTACAGTTAGTTTAGATTTTGATTTCTGTTTTCTAGTAATATCCTTTTTGGCTGCCAATAACATTAAACTTACTAAGGTGTCACTAAGTCCAGGCAATTCAGATCTTATGTCCCAGCTCAAAAGTATCATTTCCCTACTTAGCTTAACAACAGTCTTTCTATACTCATGCATATTATCCAAATAATCCCATATTTTCCATTTAGCACTCTGCAGCTACTCCTGTTCTTGTTCTGTGAGCTTCACCTTACTCCTCAATGTTTTAACCTTTGTCAGCCCCTCTAAATAGTTCATATTATGTCTTAACCATATCTCTTTTTCTTTTATTTCTACCCTATTAAACTCCATTTTCATTTTTTCTCACATTATAGCTTTCCCATCTGAAGACATTTCTATCTTCCCTAATAATTATAGAATTGTTTCCATTACCCAGTTCTTAAATTCCTTTCTTTTCAACAGGTAATTAGGAAAGCATCATTCTGATTTTTATTTCCTCCCACTGCATGTTTGTCTTAGTTTTTATCAGTGTATTATCTAAAATAGTTATTGAACACGTCAACTATTTCAGTTAAATACATATGATCCTGTGAAATATAATTTTATCCAGCCTAGCACACTTATTCTACCTTGGGGAATAATATGTAAAATCTGTCTGAGTTCCTGTAACTGTTATCGCATCTTCTATACCAGCTTTTCTCATATATGTCTTCAGAAATCTACTCTCATTTGTTACATTTTCCCTTCTAAGTCCCCATGACACATCCTCACTATTGCAAATAAAGTACTGGCCTCCACCCATAAATAACACTTTATGCTGAAAATTATTATTTCTCTCAAAATTCTCTTAATATCCATAAATGCAATTTTTGCTGGAATATAAATACATGCCAGAGTAATCTTCCTAGCCTGCCAACAAATTTACTATTGTCAGTTTTTCTCCTCTACTGTTGGCAGCCTACTAGCAATCACTCTTAACTCCCCCTTTTGCTTTATCACTGATATTCTGCTGAATGCCCACCCTGAAATCCTTTCTTTGTCAAATTTACATGTTCATTTCTTTCCAAAGGTGTCTCAAGCAACATTGCTATTTGTACTTTACATTTCTTAATATAATTCAGTGCTCTACTTTGTGTCTATATCTGTAAGGCCCATTATATTCCTTGATAATGCTGACAGAGTAGCAGCTGTGATAGAAAGGTATTAATCCCAGCTATTATATATGACATTTCTTTTGAATGTGTGTTTCCAACTTTTAGTTTACATACACACATTAATGTTTTGCAGATTGATCTCTTTTGCAGTTGATTTTTCTCATCTCCATTTGAACCCATGTCATATTTTTCAAGACTGTTGCATCAGTGAAAACACTCAAACAAAAACACCTAAACAGATTTTAAGAACCCACAATCCTCCTTTAACTTACTACAATCACAGAAAATTATGTACATCTTCAAAAAATGAAACAGTTGCCCCAAATTAACAGCTGCAGCCATAGGTATTACCTTTTCTAAAATTAAGGTTACTCAAGCTAAAGCACAAGTTACGACCTGTGTTCTCATTTATACTGATTGCAATCCACATTTTTCTTATCTCTATTCCTCTCCTAGATGTGTAAAACGGTGAACTACTTGCCAATACAATTTTAAATTACTCTATATCTGGAACATTTCTCTCAACACAGAGTGTTTAGAGCTTTCATGATTAACTGCTTACATCTGCATACAGCTCATTTCTAAGTATAAGCAGTTGGTAATGAGGAAAACAAAACAAGTAAGGGTAATATAAACTAACAGGATAATCATTTAGCCTTAAAATGGCCTGCAAGGGCAGATAGTCTAGTATTCACCTATGAACTTATAGTCTTACTAGCCCTTAATGGTGAATTGATTATAACATTCCATGCAGAACTGCAGTTATAAAGCTGAAATCACAGAAAACTGTCAATTTTACTGAATTTGCTAGAAATGTGATGACTTTGCATCTCTAAACTGCTCCTTTTTTATAGTGACAGTCAGTGAATGCACTCTGCCAAAGCACTTGCACTTTCCTCACTTCAAGATGTATGTCAGACTTGAAGTTAATCAAAGCTGTAGTAAGAATGTGGTGAAAGGGTACCATCCTGGGTGCAAGTTGTAAGTGGATGCAAGTCGACACTGCAGAAGAAGTACATGTTTCCACTGTAAAATTAGCACAAATGAAATCCCAATCCCTCAGAGCGACATGATCCAGGGATCTAAACCTTGTCATCACAATGAACAAAACATGCTGGAGGGATAGGATCCTGACCCAGAAACTCCCCATACTCCGGAATAGACTGCCCATACATGTCAAGCAGAGTGCCTCCTTGGCCCTCTTCAAAAGGAATCTTGGTGATTGGATGGTAGATAGGAAATTCACCCCGGGGATCATGTCAGTCACCCTGCTCGACAGGGAGGGAAGTAAATATTGTGGGAAGAAATAGCCAGGGTATTGTTATGGCTAGGCTTGTATAGGCCTTAGGGCCGATAGCCTAGTATCAACCGATGAGCCTATGAACAAAGGCAGCAGATAAGTCATATGCATACTCAGTCCAATCAGCTGCATTCTCTCAAGACCCATAACCAGAAGATTACTATAGTAATCCACTTCCACAGAGGGTCAGCAAGACATTTCAAGTGTTTCAACTGCATCCAGAGCCATCCAAGCTAGGCTAAAAATATTTTCTTGATTTACAACATGTTTACTTATCTATGGCATGATCACAGTTATACTCATCGCTTCTGAGCATTTTTAAAGCATTTATTTAATTTTGTGTCAAAAATTGCCATTTCTCTATTTGTTGGCTTTTCTAGTTCTGTTTGCTTCCAAATTGCCTTGCTGAAGGGTGAATTAGCCAGGGACTTAGTTGTTTGGTAATTGTTTAATCGGCACTTGAGAGCTACTTATGCTGTGCTTTTACATTAAGAAATTCCAGGATCATCCATTTTGTGGCAGAAGGTGTTTACCTGGTGCCATTTAGTTGGAAAGCACTTCAGTGAGCCCAACGTGTGGTCATTTATTGGCTAGAGGGAATAGTAGTTAGTTTTATAGGTTCATTGCTTCATAAGTTAGCACCAGGCTAGCCGCTCTTGAAGGCCATTTTAAACCTAGCCAGTTTCCCTTTTTGTGCTCGAAGTAACTAATCCCATTTGGTTATAGATTGGTCTTAGCCATTTCATGGTCAATAATTATATATTGCCCCAATGAGTATAACTGGGATCATGCCATAGATAATTTAAGGGGGAAAATTGTGGAATAAAAATATGAATAGCTACAAAGAGGTTGGCATATCTAACAGAAGTAAATCAAAAATAAACACTAAAAACAAACCCCATTGGTAGAATCCTCATCTAAACAGGGTATACAATAAAAGAAAAAAAACTCATAGCAAAAATCAAGAAGAGCAACTCCCTTAAAGACAACTGCTCTCTTATACAACTAAACAAGAATCTTAAAGGTCGAATTAAGTCCAAGGCCAACTACACAGACAAAACAGGGTTGCAGAATAAGGACAATATCAAGCCCTTTTTCAGCTATATCTTGAATCTTAAAAGTTACACACAGTAGTGTGCTGAACTGGTGGTGAATGGCACTACCTTCTCCGATCAGGATGACATAATAAAATAATAACTCTACTGGCTGATTAATTCAGTTCAAACTTCACCCATCACTCCACCCCCACAGCTCCTCCAAATGAAATCCACTCCAACACTCTTCCCCAGTTATTAGCAGGGACCAGAAAGCACTCACTAAAGCCAAGAACACTGCCTGTGTGGGTCCTGACAACATCCCCAGTTGCCTCCTGAACAGTCTAAGACACTACCTATTGGGCCACTTGACACAATTTTCAACTACAGCCTCAAAACAGACTACATTCCAAGTGAATGGAGGATCACAACAGTCATTCCCCCCCCTAAGAGCAGGCTATTAACCGACTCAGGGAACTACAAACCTATCAGTCCAACAAGCCCAAATATCAAAGTCATGGAATGAATTATCATTGAAATAATAAACAGGGACATTGGCAACCTACAGACACTAGACCCACCCCAATTTGGCTTTGTTAAGGGAAAGTTGCACCTACTTAAACTGGTAGACTTCTTTGAGAGGGTCACCAAGGCAATGGATGAAGGTAAAACACAATGCATACTGATCTAGCTAGAGTTACTGTTGCAGGGCTATGTTTATGGTGTTTCGATTGGATAATTTGAACTTTGACTGTTTCCTGTTTTTCTGTTTTAAAACGCCTGTGTTTGAACCAGTTTGTGCTTGTTTGCTCAAAGCTGCAGTGAGTTAGGCATTCTGCCCTTGCTCTACTGTTTTCCAAATACCTACTGAGAGACTACAAACAATAAGTGCTTATTTTCAACTGTTTTCTGCACTTTCTGATTAACTAAAACAATATTTACTGCATATCTGTTTGTTTAAACTATGCAACTGTATTTTACTGCATTTTTAGATTGTCTGCTAACTGAATTCCTCTTACAACTGTAATTACTGTTCATCTGCTTGTTTTGTTCATTTTACTTATTTGCTGCACTTGAAAAACACTTGCATAAACTAGGTTCAGGTTTTTTCTGAATCTAGTACTGTTGGTGACCTTTGGAGCTTGTAAAACAGTTAATCTTTTGCCAGGAGAGGCCCCCTGTACCCTCGTGGCAGGAAGGTACAGTTTGGACTAATGTAGCTAGAGTTACTGTTGCAGGGCTCTGTTTAGGGCATTTTGATTAGATACTTTGAACTTTGGCTGTTTCCCATTTTTCTACTTTAAAAACCTAGTGTTTGACCTGGTTTGAACTTGTTTACGCCTGCTTGTGCATCACGCCCTACTGTGCATAGGGATTGCCAGTTACAGAAACCTGTTCTCTAGCCTCATAAATATTACCTAAACCAGAGCTCTTTGTGCCTAAACCTATTAATACATTCCCTTGCTGTATTTCCTCTTCAACTGTTATTGCCAGACCAAGACTATTCCTGGGAACATAAACTGTTAGTTTCCCTCCTTTTCTCCTACCAGCCTGGCTGGCATTGGTTTACTGAGGCAGTGCAGCAACTGCCTCATGTACATGGACTACCACCTACTTCTAAATCATTCCTGCACCATTTGTGAGAGATGCACATACAGTATGAATCTGGAATCACAGCTCTCTTGCACAACAGACAGCAATATAGAGCGGGTTGTTAGCCCACCTACCACAATTCCTACTAATGACACACAGCATACACATAGACAAACATATGCGGAGGTACTCACAAAAAGTCTACCTAAACACCAGAGACCAACAAAATACATACATACTAAACCAACCATAACACCCAAAATGCACAATACACATAATGACACAAGCACAAGTGTCTCACCATCAAAGCCCATAAGGCAATACTCATTCACTCCAAATATCTTAGTTATAGGAGACTCTATAGTGAGACACACAGGCATCCCCCTCACCAGGCTGAACAAGGAAAAAGTCATGGTCAGCTGTCTTTCCGGTGCCAGGATTCGTCAAGTCAAACAGGCACTCAAGTCTCTCAACAACAAGTACTGTTATGATTCGATCATAGTACATGGTGTGAACAACTTGAGATGTACCTCACTGGACTACATGAAGAAAGACATGATTGAGCTCTCTGATTATGTGTCACAGGCAGGTATGTCCCTAGCCTTGAGCAACATATTACCCTCATCTAGGATGATACCTCAATATAAACAGAAAATTCTTGACTTCAATAACTGGCTTAGTTTCTGGTGTCATTCTAAGGGGATCCAATTTCTGTCAGCCTGGGATGACATGACCAATGAACCTTGATGCTTTCCAGAGATGGCCTTCATCTGTCACCCATGGGATTTCAGCTACTGGCAAAGGCTCTTGCTACGCCCATAGTGGCTTTCATTTTAGGCAATGTCACAAGGACAACATTCCCGACCTAAACATTTCATCAAAAACAACCTCAAGGTTATGCTGCAAATGCAAGAAGGCTTAGCATGGAACTGCATTCACTGGAAGACACTGACATCTGTGCAGTCATGGAGACCTGGTTCAAGGCTGTGGACAGCACCCCAGCCATACTGGGTTACATCTCTTACCACATGTTCAGACCATGAACGGAATGCATGAAAACTAAAGGAAGCAGTGTATCAATATTCATTAAAGATAAAAACACCTCCAGACTGGTTAAACAGCATGATTCCATGAAGACACTTCAGGTGCAACTAACTGTTGGTAGGACACCTATTGAAGTCATTGCCAGCTATCCCCTCCATGAATCAGAGCACCCACTCTGCCTACTTGGTTCTACTGGAATCCATCAAGATACATCCAAACACCATGGTTCTGGGTGATTTTAATTACCCATCCATTGACTGGGTAAATTACTCATGCTGAAACTCACTTGCCCAAAGGTTCCTCAAGTTCATTAACTATAATGCTCTGGACCAGCTGGTGAACTCCCCAACTAGGGGCACCAATATCCTGGATCTGGTGCTTATCAATATGGGAACCACTGTAGCACCTCCACCCCACTATGAGGTCTTCCATTGTCTGATCTGACCACAAATCAGTCTCATTTGAAGTAGCTATCACACCTGACCCCCCCCCCCAGCAGCAACTAAACTAAAAAAACTTCTCCAAAGCAGATTATATCCTTCTAAGGGGTGGTATAAATAGCTTCACTGCACCTCCCCCTCAAAAGGAACTGGCAACTATGTTCAGAATCTATTTCTGTGAAGTACAAGCAAAAACTAAAGATCTGTGGCTGGTAAAGTTTGCTGACGATTGCAAACTGGGAGCAGTCATAGAATCCCCAAACAATGTCAACATCCTACAAGGGGGTCTCACACAAACAAATGACAGGTGCCAAAGTATTGGCCGTAAACGCAATGCAAAAAAAAATGTATTATCATCTCGTTCGGTAAGAGTGATGTCCCAGATAACTACCACATCAATAGAAACACACTAAGCATGCACTCAGTGGTGAGAGACTTGGCACACGGGTTGACAGCAGCTTTACCTTTGATCACCATGTCTCCACAGTGGTAAGAAGGGTATTCTATATTGCTCATCTTATAAGTAAGGGCATTGCCTCCATAAAAATGAAGTTATAACCTCCCTGTACACTACCCTCATCAGGCCAATAATTGAGCACAATGCCCCTTTTGGTATGTACATTTCCAAGCAGCTGCAACAATTGGATAGACCACAAAGGTTACTGACAAGGAGAATTCAAGGTCTTCATTATCTGTCATATGTAGATTGACTGAAATCACTGTCACTTGTGATCTCTGCCTTGCATATAAGGCGATCTCTGACTATGCTTTATTGGAAATGCTGCATATCCATAAGACCAATGGCTAACGGGTTACTCTCTCTAAAGACCTTAACCTGGTATATGACATTAATAGAACCTGCTAGAGTGACAGATTTGTCTCCCAGAGGTTACCACACCTGTGGATCAGACTCCTAAATGATGTAAAGCAGAGCACCTCTTTAGTCCTCTTCAAGCGCAATCTGGATGATTGGATGGGTAACCATAAATTCACCCCAGGGGGTCCACCTCTGTCTCTCTTGGACAGGGGCAATAGGTGCTGATCATGGAAACAAGGGCAGAACTTGGCTAGCCTTCTAAGGGCCCTAGGACCATTAGCCTAGTAACTTCCTATGATCCCATGATCCTATGATCTTGACCTGGCCAATGCATTTGATACAATATCCCACTCAGGCATTGTTGACAAGCTGCCTTATCTAGACATAAATCCTTACACAACTCACTGCATTGCAGGATGCAGGAAGTCAGGATGGATGAGACTACTTCCAGTAAAATACTAGTCATCAGCAGAGAACCCCAGAGCTCCATTCCAGGCCCATTCCTGTTTGGCAACTACTTATTGGAATTCAAGGCTAATGTTCAATGCCTCTGACTCACCAAGTTTGCAGATGACTGTAAATTGGGAACTATTATAGATTCTCTCTAAGACACCAATATCTTGCAAGATAACACAGACAAATCACTGGTGCCAAAGCCATGGCTTAAAACTCAACACCAAAAAATGTATTTTAATGCCCTTTGGAAAAACTGTCAACCAAAGTTAATTACTACATCAATAAAGCATGCCTAAGAGTTGACCCAGTATTATGGCATCTGGAAACATCTCTAGAGAGCAATCTGGTCGTTGACCAACACATAGCTAAGATAATAAGAAAATCATTCTATGTTATCTAACTTATAGGTAAGGGTATAGCATCCAGGTCCAGGAAAGTTTTAGTACCACTCTGCTCGGCTCTTATCACACCCATCACTGAGTACAATGCCCCCTTTGACTGGTACCTAACCAGACACTTGCAACAGTTGGAACACCCACAAAGGTTTCTCATCAGAAGAATTCAGGGCATGAATATCCTGTCCTACACTGATTACCTGAAGGCTCTGTCTCTGTATTCAGTCTCTTAAGGCTGCTGAGAGGGGATCTTTGCCTGGCTTAGAGGGCTTCCTCAGACCCAGTCCTGACAGTTCAGTTGCACGTGTGCAAAACAAACAGCACCAGAAACATTATATCCAGGGATCTGAACTTTACTTGTGATATAAACAGAACATGCTGGAGAGACAGATGTGTCCCAAAGGATTCCTGCAATATGGAACAGGCTCCCCATCCATGTAAAATAGAATTCATCCATATTCAAATGAAACCTTGACAATTGGCTGGGAAAATGCAAACATATCCCTGGTCTGGCCCGCATGTCCTTTATGGAAAGATGCTATCAATATGAAAAGTATAATCCGAATATGCCCCCAAAATCCCTAAGTCATCTCCCTACTAATATGCCATTCCCCCTTATAGATGATCATGATACTAGGAATCCATATGAGTTGGGATACGAGGCTAGGCTTGTCAGGGCCATCGTGGTTGTTAGACTAGTAACAACCTATGAACCTATAAACGTATGAGAATTTAATAACACTTGCTTGGTTTGATTGCATGAGGTGCACAAGGAATTAGTAATATGGCTGGTACAAGGGCTGCACTGTTATATTTATAAGTATGATTTCATTTGGATTGTAAATTATAGAGCAGATAAGATTTAGAATAAGAAGAGTTCTTGGAAATGGGACTGTTATAAGTGCAGGACCATTTGCTTGAGAGGTACATCTTCAAAGAGATCTTA
>NC_056751.1:14979214-14986714 GCF_019279795.1 Protopterus annectens
TTTTTCTATTAACAGATTTTAGAGTATTGTTAATATGGGTGTCGAAGTTAAGGTTGTTATCTATGGTGATACCTAGTAGTTTGGTAGTTGGATTTGGGGATATGAGAGTACCATTATCGGATGTTACTGTGAAGTCTATTGGGGGGGACTTACAAGTAGGAGTAAAAAGGAGGAGTTTAGTTTTTGGGGGTTCAGAAGGAGACAGCGCTGTGTAAACCATTGTTCAACTGCATTAAACACATTTTGGGTAAGGGAGTGAAGTTCAGATATAGATGTGGCTGAGCATATAAGCGTGGAATCATCTGCATATTGTATGCATGCAGCTTGGGGGATTGCTATGTGAAGGTCGTTGATAAATATAGAAAACAGGAGAGGTCCTAATATGGACCCTTGAGGAACACCAATGTTAACAGGCAGATAGGTAGATAGAATGTTATGCCAAAGTACAGCTTGTTGTCTATCTAAGTAGGACTGGAACCATTTTATAGCTAGTGCATCTAGTGACAGGGATTTGAGGATATTTATAAGTATCAGGTGATTTACCATATTGAATGCCTTAGACAGATCTATAAACAGTGCAGAGAAAAGCATATTGAGGTTACGGTTTTTGTTAATACAGTCAGTAAAGGAAAGGAGGACAGTAGTAGTGCTGTGGGAAGGTCTGAAACCATGTTGAGAGTTTGAAATTAAGTTATTTTGGATTAGGTAGTCTAGCAATTGTCTGTGGATGCATTTTTCCATGATCTTTGCTAAGAGAGAAAGTAGGGCTATGGGATGGTAATTGCAGAGTTCAGTAGAGTTCCCACCCTTGTGAAGGGGGATAATATGGGATACTTTCCAGATTTTAGGGATGTGTCCCTCACTGATGGTTCTATTGATGAGAATGGAAATGGGATAGGCGATGGATTTGGATGCCTTTTGTAGATATTCAGCGGGTAGTTGGTCTGCTGAAGGAGTGCACGGTTTCAGTTTTTGGATAAGGGTATGTTGTTGGGACTGGTTGGAAGAGAAATGGAGGGGATGGGTTAGAGTTGGATATAGTTAAGTTCTGAGTAGATAACTGACTGGCAAGAGTTTGAATGGCCTCAGTGAAAAAGGTATTAAAGGCATTAGCAGTCCGCTTGGGATTCTCCTGGTCTGTGCCTTGTGGGTTTGGTGTGATGGATTGACCTGGGTGTAATAACTGATTAATACTCGCCCAAAACTTTTGTGGTTTATTATGGTGAGTCTGCTGGAATTGTAGGTAGTAGTTTCTTTTGTCAGACAGTATAGCTTTTTTAGTTCCATTTCTCAGCTGTCTGAAGTTTTGTTGGTCAACTGGGTTTTTAGTTAAACGAGATTTATTCCAGTATTTATTTCTGAGATGGATTTTTTGCCTGGTTTCTTTTGAAAGCCATGGGGCAGATTTAGTTCTCATTCTAGTAGAGCAGGTTGGTGCATGGTGGTCTAGTATGGCTAGAAAGTTAGAATTAAAGTAATTAACAGCTTCCTCCAGTGTGAGGTGTTTTAAGGGAGACCAGTTACATGCTCTTAGTTCTCTTTGGAAGTGATCGGGTTGAAATTTTTCTTGGTTCTAATTGTCCTAGATATGGTTGGATTAGGTAGATTGGATTTAAGCCTGATGATGTAGGTTAGTGAGTGGTCACTTACATCATCAGGGAGGGTTCCAGCTCCATATGTCTGGGGATGATTATTTATGAGAATCCAATCTAAGGTGCTTTCTTTCTTATTAGGCTTGTTTATCCTGGTAGGGAAGATAATGGTTTGAGAAAAAAACAAAAAAGTTAATATGGCTGGTAGGGTGGCTACTGCTACAACACTTCCAATTAATGTTAAAATCACCTAGGATTATGGTTTCTTGAGGTAAATTTTGGGATAACCAACAAAGGATATTTTCTATGGTGGCAATGTTATTACCAGGAGGAAGATAGATATGGATAATATAGATGGATTTGAATGTGTTAAGTTGAAGCTTGGTAATAAGTATTTCAGCATTGGAGTCTTGAGGTGGTTTATAGTCATAGGTAGTAATCTGTAACCCAGATTTAAATAGGATAGCTATACCACCACCCTTTTTGGTTGCACGGTCAAGTCGCAAAATATTATAACCGGGTGGGATGACTTCATTGTCTTTAGTTACAGGTTTTAACCAAATTTCTGTTAAACAAAGAATGTCAAAGGAGTAGATTTCCAAGAGAGCATGGAGTTGTGCAACTTTGTTATTAATGCTACGTATGTTGAGGTGAGCTAATAAGAGTGAGTTAGGTGGTTTGATAAGGGAATGGATAGTAGAGGGGTTGGAGTTGAGGAGTTGAGTGGTAGTAGCAGTTGTTGGGTCTGGGTTTGGGTGAATGTCTCCATCTTTTAAAGAGAAGAGTAGTGTTTGAAGTCTAGGATTTGGGAATTTACTATATAGAGGTAGAGATTTTCTGGAATTAGGAGAGTCATATCTAATGTGGGCTATCCTATGTATTTTGCTAGTAGATAGCTGGGTGTAGATGTTATGTTAATATGGCTAGTAAAAATAGGTAGAGAAGGAGAGGTAGATAGCTTATTGAGGTAGAGAAGGTGTGGATATAATGGGTGTTCATAGGAGGTTAGCAGGTAAGCTAAAGTTAGAGGCGGTAGAAGTGTAAGTATGAGTGACCTCTGTAAGAGGGCTGGGGTGGGTAGCTTATACATCTGGAAGGGTAAGTTGTTAGGTTGCTGTTATAGGCTCAGAGGTATACTAGGTGTGGAAAGGAATAGGTGGAGGTTGTGGTGGGAGAGATAGGGAGTGAAAAGTGAAAGGAGGGAATTGGAGTTAAGTGGCCAATGGTGAAGGGTTTGGGATTGGTGGAAGAGGGAAAGGGTGTGGTTCGATAGTATAAGAGTAGGACCTCTGGGGTGGGTGGGATTTCGGGGTAGGGTAGGGGAGCGGAGTGAGCCCGCAGGGCAAACGGACCGGGTAGAGACAAGTGAAGGAGAAGCTAGAGAAGAAGCTATCAGCAATGCTAGTAACTGAAGGAAAGTTAGGCAAGTCAGGAGTGGGAAAGATCAGAGATAAAACAGAAGTTTATGAGAAAAAAAAAACAGGTGGGTGTAGACAGTTGAAGTAAAGGGTAAGTGAGAAAATCAAAGCAGGTCTAGGACTTAAGAGATGTAGTGTAATTACAGAAGAAATACAGATGGATAAGCAGGAGATAAAGGATGGGATAAGGGTGCCACCTAGTGGGCAGCTCTAGTATTGCAGGTAAGTATGTAAGGGAGCTAGCTGATTTAGAACTAGGGAAGGAGTGATAGCTAGTAAAGGGGGTTATTATAAAATAGAAGAGGTTTGTTGGATACAGGGTAGATAGGAGGGGGGGTAAATGCTGCTGGCTGTTCAGGCTCATAGCGTACTTTAGAACCTCTGAAGCAATACTAGACGGTAGTCATCTTTACAAACAGGACTTAGACAACCACATATTTTCTTGCTTCCTTGAGAGAGGCTTCAGGGAAAATAAGGCTGTTAGATGAGACCACAGGTATTTCAATAGGGTCCTTTGTCACCAGGTAGGTAGGTTCTTAGAGACTATATCAGGAACAGAGCAATGGGGAGCAGGGTACTTTAGGGAGAAAGAGAGACAAACTTGGAGGAGAGAAAAAAGAGTTTGCACATAGCAGGTAGTTATGACAATTAAACAAACAAAAAAGCTTTACATGAAGACACAAATTATTTTTGAAAGAAGCTATTGGAATCACTTTTAAGCTAGCAGTACTGTGACATTATAAAGTAGTCTAAGCTATCATTTAGAGGAACTCTGAATCAGGTTTACTGAAATTAGGAGCAAGCAAAAACAAAAACATAAGCTTCTAATATCCAGATATAAACTATACCAGCAAAAATAAAAAATAACTGGAAAGCTACCTTAGAGAGAAATTCCTGTACTGCTCTATGCAGGGACAGTGAGTTTACAGTGTGGAATACAACACTGAAAAAAAGAAAAATAATACTATCACTTACTAGAGATGCTACACCTGGAGGGCTTTCAGCTGCAATTAGAGCAAATATGGCATCCAGGGTTTTTAAAACCTTTGGTGTGTTGTACCTGAGCAATCACTTGGGGGGTGGGGGAAGGGAGGGAATCCTTCAATTGGAATTTAAAGTAGCGGGGAGAAGCCAAGGGACTCTGCTAAACCTAGCTAATTATCAAGGACAGCCATGGAAATAAATAGGAAATAAAGAGTTTATCTATAATTCCAGAGTGGGGGATGGTGTCAAAAGCCTTGGCAAGATCTAGATAGACTGTGTGAACCCCCTTACCCACATCTACAGCTTTGGTGACTGCTTCAAAGAAGTCTATCGGGTTTAGTAGACATGATCTGCCTTTTACAAACCTGACCTGGGTAGGGCCCAGAGTTTGGAGATTACTAGTGTCATTGTTTATAAGTTCCATAATGATACATTCCATAGCCTTGCAGACCAGGCTCTTCAGGCTAATGGGGCGGTAGTTACCGGAGTCCATGGTGGCTCCCCCTTTGTGGAGTGGGATAACCATTGCTGTGTACCATTCAGTGGGCACAAAGCCAGAGGTGAGGCTATGATTGAACATGGTACTTAGGTGGGGTGCCAGTTCGTTCTGTAGTTCATGTAGAACGCAGCCTGTCATCAGGTCCCATGGATGCTATGTTCTTAGCTTTAGGTAGTGTGTTTTTTTACCTATGCATCCATGATTACAGGAACTTTGCATTCTTCTGGTATAGAGATGGGCCCTTTAGGGGATGAGAAAGGGGTAAAGTTAGCACTGAACCTATCTGCCAGGATGTTGGCAATATCAGTTGGTTCTGTATATTTACTGCCATAGTGCTGTAACTCAGAGGAGATCTGAGTGTTGCCATTGAGATTCTTGACATAGATATAGAATGATTTGTGGTTGTCTTTAGAATCAGTGGCAATTTTGTTTTCGTAACTAGCTTTGGAGTATTTTATAAGGGATCTCAGCTTCTTACTGAGGCTGACCACGGAGTTCCTACAATCATGGGGTTTTACTCTTTTTTGCAACAGTTTCTTACTTCTGTTGTAGAGTTTGTTTATGGCAGGGGGAGCAGCAGATTGGCTTCCTTTTTTTGGAGGATAGCATCTTGGTTCTGTTAGGGATTGCACGATCCATGCACTCGTGTTAAGTGCTTATAAAGGGCAATTGTATAGGATTAAGCAGTCGTACCTCTATTGTCCTTCAGCATGGGTGTCGTGAAGTTTGCCACTTCTGTCTTTAGAAGTGTGAAGTTGGCTTTGGAGAAATTTTTTACGGTGGTTTCCCTAATGGGAGGTTGGGGTGGGATGTGGATGTCTAGGGTGATTTGCTTGTGGTTGGATATGACCAATGAGGAATTGACCTCTGGTGTGGAACACTGATTGTCCATGTTGGTAATGACCAGGTCTAGGATATTGCTGCCCCTGGTGGGAGTGTGGATAAGTTGAGCCAAGGCATTGGAATTTATGAATTCCAGAAAATGTTGAGCACAAGAGTTGGTACATGAGTAGTTTTCCCAGTTAATAGTGGAGTAGTTGAAATCACCCATTATTAGGGTGTTAGGCTGTACCCTAATAGTTTCCAGTGTATCAAGTAATGAGGAGTGGGAATCCTGGGGCATGGTGGGGGATCTGTAGCAAGCTACAATTTGCATTGCGGTCTTGCCCAGAGTTAGTTGCGCTTGGATAATCTCAGATGCATTATGCTGAGCAACTAGCCTGGAGGTGTGGATATCCTTAATGAATATGGACACGCCTCCACCTTTAGTGCTTCAGTCCAGGTTAGTTGGCCGAAAGGTGTGGTATGAATTATAGCCTAGTAATGCAAGGGTGCTCTCTGGAGCCTTGAACCAGGTCTCTGTCACTGCATAGATGTCGATGTTCTCCATTTTAAGGAGTGCCTCGAGTGAGTGCATTTTGAGGTTTAGACTTCTAGCATTAAGTAGTATTACCCTCAGATTTTGCTTGCTTGTACCTGTTACGGTGGTGAATTTGTCATTTGAATCTTGCCTAAAAAAGGCACTATAGGGGTGGCAAGAGCCTTAGCCATTATCCGGAACCCCAAGGGCGACAGGTGCAGGCCATCTCTGGCAAAGCATTGTGGTTTGTCGATCATGTCATCCCAGGCAGATAGATAATGGATCCCCTTAGAATGACACCAGAAGCATAGCCAATTGTTGAAGTCAATCATTTTGTCGCTGTACTGTGGTATCATTCTGGGTGATGGCAGAATGCTACTCAGGGCCAGGGTCATACCTGCCTGGGCTACAAGATCGGACAGCTCCTCCATGTCTCTTTTCATGTAGTCCAGGGAGGTATGTCTCAGGTCATTCACACCAACATGGGCAATGACAGAGTCATATTTGTACTTGTTGTGGAGTGACCTGAGTGCATGTGTTATGTGGCAGATCCTGGCACCTGACAGGCAGCTCACAGTAACTTTCTCCTTGTTTAGCCTAGTGAGTGGAACATCAGTGTGCCTGACTATAGAGTCATTTATGACTAGAGTGTTGGGTACGTTGTTATGTCTTATGGGCTGTGGTTGAGTGGCACACTGAGTTTGTGGGCTATGTGTCATTTGGGTTGTGTTGGGGGGGTGGAGGCTGCTTGCATTTCTGCTTTGGAGGTCTTTGTTACTTGGGTTGATTTTTTGAGAGCCTCCGCAAATGTAGGTGTGTGTTTTGTGTTTCTATGTGTGTGTTTTGGTGGTGTAGGTTTTGAGGGACTATGTGATGAGTGTGGTGTGGTGCAAGTGTTTACCTTCTCCTCTTGACTGTTTAGTCCAGTCTTGGGTAAAGAGAGCTTTGCTTCCAGTTTGGCTATATAAGTGCATCTCTCACAGGTTGTAGTGTTGGATGGTAGGAAGAGAGGGTTGTCTGTGTACATGAGGCAATTGCTGCATTGTCCCAAGATGCCCAGATTCATCAGGTAGACAGGTGAAAACACCGGGAGTTGACCCTTAGACATGCCTGGATAGGTGCTTATTTATTAAGTACTAAAAACTGTTTTCCTTTAGACAAGTGAGGAAAGTTGAGTGCTGTAGTAATGTGTAGCTTATTTAGTGCTTACAATGAGTTCTAAACAAGTGCTGAGCTCAAAGAAACAGATTTGAGTGCTAAAACTAGAACACTGGCTAGTTCTAAGCTAGAAGGCTTCCCTCCGATGCAGAAAGGCTTGGGGGCTCAGAAGCTCACAAACAGTTCTGGATATAGCAAATCTGTATCTGGACTAGATGACTTACAGGAAAGGCAAGAAACAAGCTTAGAAAACATTTTTTTTGTAAAGTGGAAATGGAAAAGTAGGAGCAGAAACTAACTGGGCTGGCCTTCTCAAATGTTCTCCCTGGATTAGGTAGAATGAGGTAATGACACTAGATTGGGAAGAGTGTCCCAGATCAAATTTACAGTAGGGGCGGGCAACTGCAAAGCCACCAAGTATAAAAACAGGATACCAATAAGGAGGGAGGGTGGGAAACAAAAAATCAGAACAAAAAAACAAAACCAGAT